>NC_134355.1:3482660-3629303 GCF_048569485.1 Anomaloglossus baeobatrachus | reverse complement strand
GGGGGGGAGTCAGGGCTGAGGGGACCCCGGTGCACTGTGGGTGTCAGGGCTGAGGGGACCCCGGTGCACTGTGGGTGTCAGGGCTGAGGGACCCCCGATGCACTGTGGGTGCCAGGGCTGAGGGGGACCCCGGTGCACTGTGGGTGTCAGGGCTGAGGGGACCCCGGTGCACTGTGGGTGTCAGGGCTGAGGGGACCCCGGTGCACTGTGGGTGCCAGGGGCTGAGGGGACCCCGGTGCACTGTGGGTGTCAGGGCTGAGGGGACCCCGGTGCACTGTGGGTGTCAGGGGCTGAGGGGACCCCGGTGCACTGTGGGTGTCAGGGCTGAGGGGACCCCCGATGTACTGTGGGTGTCAGGGGCTGAGGGGACCCCGGTGCACTGTGGGTGTCAGGGTTGAGGGGACCCCGGTGCACTGTGGGGTGTCAGGGCTGAGGGGACCCCGGTGCACTGTGGGTGTCAGGGCTGAGGGGACCCCGGTGCACTGTGGGTGTCAGGGCTGAGGGGACCCCGGTGTACTGTGGGTGTCAGGGCTGAGGGGACCCCGTGTACTGTGGGTGTCAGGCTGAGGGGACCCCGGTGCACTGTGGGTGTCAGGGCTGAGGGGACCCCGGTGTACTGTGGGTGTCAGGGCTGAGGGGACCCCGATGTACTGTGGGTGTCAGGGCTGAGGGGACCCCGTGTACTGTGGGTGTCAGGGCTGAGGGGACCCCGTGTACTGTGGGTGGGGTGTCCCCCGTGTATCCTCACGTTTCGGATCCCGTACTCCCCCAGCAGCACGCGGCTTCTCATCTCGTGCACGGTGTCCGCCATGTCTGTGGCTCTGGACTCGGCGCAGGCGCAGTGGCAGCGAAGTTCCCGGATGTGGTTTACAAGGACGATGTCGCTAGAAGTCTGGTTGTTTAGATCTTTCCACCAAAAATGTGGCGGCCGCTCCAGCGGAGGAGGAGCTACGGGAGCCCCGCCCCTCCACGTCCTCAGCCTTGTTTACTTCCGGGTGCCCGGCGCTGAGAGCGGAGGGAGGAGGAGCGCGGGCCTGCGGAACCCGAGCGGCCTGCGGAACCCGAGCGGCGGGAGGAGCGGAGCTCAGAGCAGGGGGCGCAGGGTCTCGGGGTGACAGTTGTGGTTCCGGGGCGCAGCGGCTCCGTATTTGCACAGCACATGGCGTCCGGGCGGCCTCTCTCCTCAGCGGAATGGGGCGCTTTCGAGGACAAACATGCAGGTAATGACCATTTGCTCCTCCCCCTCTGACCCCCGGGGTCCCTCCATCTCTCCTCCCCCTCTGACCCCCGGACCTCCATCTCTCCTCCCCCTCTGACCCCCGGGGTCCCTCATCTCTCCTCCTCCCCCCCCCCTGACCTCTGGGGTCCCTCCATCTCTCCTCCCCCCCCCTGACTTCCGGGGTCCCTCCATCTCTCCTCCCCCTCTGACCCCCGGACCTCCATCTCTCCTCCCCCTCTGACCCCCGGGGTCCCTCCATCTCTCCTCCCCCCCCCCCTGACCTCTGGGGTCCCTCCATCTCTCCTCCCCCCCGGGGGTCCCTCCTCTCTCCTCCCCCCCGGGGTCCCTCCATCTCTCCTCCCCCCCAGGGTCCCTCCATCTCTCCTCCCCCCCCGGGGTCCCTCCATCTCTCCTCCCCCCCCGGGGGGTCCCTCCATCTCTCCTCCCCCCCCACTGACCCCCCGGGGTCCCTCCATCTCTCCTCCCCCCCCACTGACCCCCGGGGTCCCTCCATCTCTCCTCCCCCCCTGACCCCCAGGGTCCCTCCATCTCTTCCCCCCCCCCCCCCCTGACCCGGGTCCCTCCATCTCTCCTCCCCCCCTGACCCCCCGGGGTCCCCTCCATCTCTCCTGACCCCCCGGGGTCCTTCCATCTCTCCTCCCCCCCTGACCCCCGGGGTCCCTCCATCTCTCCTCCCCCCCCTGACCCCAGGGGTCCCTCCATCTCTCCTCCCCCCTGACCTCCGGGGTCCCTCCATCTCTCCTCCCCCCCTGACCTCCGGGGGTCCCTCCATCTCTCCTCCCCCCCTGACCTCCGGGGTCCCTCCATCTCTCCTCCCCCCTGACCTCCGGGGTCCCTCCATCTCTCCTCCCCCCCTGACCCTCCGGGGTCCCTCCATCTCTCCCTCCCCCCCCTGACCTCCGGGGTCCCTCCATCTCTCCTCCCCCCCTGACCTCCGGGGTCCCTCCATCTCTCCTCCCCCCCCTGACCTCCGGGGTCCCTCCATCTCTCCTCCCCCCCTGACCTCCGGGGTCCCTCCATCTCTCCTCCCCCCCTGACCTCCGGGGGTCCCTCCATCTCTCCTCCCCCCCTGACCTCCGTGGTCCCTCCATCTCTCCTCCCCCCTGTCCTCCGGGGTCCCTCCATCCTCTCCTCCCCCCCTGACCTCCGGGGTCCCTCCATCTCTCCTCCCCCCCTGACCTCCGGGGTCCCTCCATCTCTCCTCCCCCCCTGACCTCCGGGGTCCCTCCATCTCTCTCCCCCCTGACCTCCGGGGTCCCTCCATCTCTCCTCCCCCCCCTGTCCTCCGGGGTCCCTCCATCTCTCCTCCCCCCCTGACCTCCGGGGGGTCCCTCCATCTCTCCTCCCCCCTGACCTCCGGGGTCCCCTCCATCTCTCCTCCCCCCCTGACCTCCGGGTTCCCTCCATCTCTCCTCCCCCCCCTAACCTCCGGGGTCCCTCCATCTCTCCTCCCCCCCTGACCTCCGGGGTCCCTCCATCTCTCCTCCCCCCCCTGACCTCCGGGGTCCCTCCATCTCTCCTCCCCCCCTGACCTCCGGGGTCCCTCCATCTCTCCTCCCCCCCTGACCTCCGGGGTCCCTCCATCTCTCCTCCCCCCCTGACCTCCGGGGTCCCTCCATCTCTCCTCCCCCCCCTGACCTCCGGGGTCCCTCCATCTCTCCTCCCCCCCTGACCTCCGGGGTCCCCTCCATCTCTCCTCCCCCCCCTGACCTCCGGGGTCCCTCCATCTCTCCTCCCCCCCCTGACCTCCGGGGTCCCTCCATCTCTCCTCCCCCCCTGACCTCCGGGGTCCCTCCATCTCTCCTCCCCCCCTGACCTCCGGGGTCCCTCCATCTCTCCTCCCCCCCTGACCTCCGGGGTCCCTCCATCTCTCCCCCCCCTGACCTCCGGGGGTCCCTCCATCTCTCCTCCCCCCCCTGACCTCCGGAGGTCCCTCCATCTCTCTCCCCCCCCTGACCTCCGGGGTCCCTCACATCTCTCCTCCCCCCCTGACCCCAGGGGTCCCTCCATCTCTCCTCCCCCCTGACCTCCGGGGTCCCTCCATCTCTCCTCCCCCCCTGACCTCCGGGGTCCCTCCATCTCTCCTCACCCCCCTGACCTCCGGGGTCCCTCCATCTCTCCTCCCCCCCTGACCTCCGGGGTCCCTCCATCTCTCCTCCCCCCCTGACCTCCGGGGTCCCTCCATCTCTCCTCCCCCCCTGACCTCCGGGGTCCCTCCATCTCTCCTCCCCCCCCTGACCTCCGGGGTCCCTCCATCTCTCCTCCCCCCTGACCTCCGGGGTCCCTCCATCTCTCCTCCCCCCCTGACCTCCGGGGTCCCTCCATCTCTCCTCTCCCCCCTGACCTCCGTGGTCCCTCCATCTCTCCTCCCCCCCTGACCTCCGGGGTCCCTCCATCTCTCCTCCCCCCCCTGACCTCCGGGGTCCCTCCATCTCTCCTCCCCCCCTGACCTCCGGGGTCCCTCCATCTCTCCTCCCCCCCTGACCTCCGGGGTCCCTCCATCTCTCCTTCCCCCCTGACCTCCGGGGGTCCCTCCATCTCTCCCCCCCTCTCTGATCCCTCGGGGGTCCCCCGTCTCTCCCCTGTTTCTGACCCCCCGGGGTCCCTCCATCTCTCCCCCCCTCTCTGATCCCTCGGGGTCCCCTGTTTCTGACCCCCGGGGTCCCCGTCTTTGACCTGTGGCTTTTGCAGGCCGGGGGGTGGGGCCGCTGTTATTGACATGGAGAATATGGATGACACGTCCGGCTCCAGTTTCGAGGACATGGGGGAGATCCACCAGCGGATGAAGGAGGACGAGGAGGAGGCAGATGGAGACGCGGTGCCCGAGGAGGGCGAGGAGGACGGCGCCTTCCTGGGAATGAAAGGCCTGAAGGGTCAGCTGGGCCGGCAGGTGGCGGATGAGGTGAGGGGGCGCTGTGGGCTGTGAGGGTGGGCTGTGGGGGGGGCAGCGTCTGGCATTTCTGGGTCACGTGTGGTGTCTCCCCCAGATGTGGCAGGCGGGGAAGAGACAGGCCACCAAAGCCTTCAGCCTCTACGCCAACATCGACATCCTGCGCCCATACTTCGACGTGGAGCCTGCGCAGGTCCGGAGCCGGTGAGTGAGCGCGAGGGCAGCGAGCGGGACGTAACCCCCGGTGTGTGTATTGGTGGACATCCCCCCCCCCCCCCCCGTTGTGTGTATCGTGAGACGTCCCCCCCCCCCCCCTAGAGTCAGTACTTTGTAGGACCACCTTTCCCTGTCTTGTATTAGTATTCAGCCCCGGAGTCAGCAACTTTGTAGGACCACCTTTCCCTGTCTTGTATTAGTATTCAGCCCCTGGAGTCAGCACTTTGTAGGATCACCTTTCCCTGTCTTGTATTAGTATTCAGCCCCCGGAGTCAGCACTTTGTAGGACCACCTTTCCCTGTCTTGTATTAGTATTCAGCCCCCGGAGTCAGCACTTTGTAGGACCACCTTTTCCTGTCTTGTATTAGTATTCAGCCCCCGGAGTCAGCACTTTGTAGGACCCACCTTCCTCTGTCTTGTATTAGTATTCAGCCCCCGGAGTCAGCACTTTGTAGGACCACCTTTCCCTGTCTTGTATTAGTATTCAGCCCCCCGGAGTCAGCACTTTGTAGGACCACCTTCCTCTGTCTTGTATTAGTATTCAGCCCCCGGAGTCCTGCACTTTGTAGGACCACTTTCCCTGTCTTGTATTAGTATTCAGCCCCCGGAGTCAGCACTTTGTAGGATCACCTTTCCCTGTCTTGTATTAGTATTCAGCCCCCGGAGTCAGCACTTGTAGGACCACCTTTCCCTGTCTTGTATTAGTATTCAGCCCCCGGAGTCAGCACTTTGTAGGACCACCTTTCCCTGTCTTGTATTAGTATTCAGCCCCCGGAGTCAGCACTTTGTAGGACCACCCTTCCCTCTGTCTTGTATTAGTATTAAGCCCCCGGAGTCAGCACTTTGTAGGACAACCTTTCCCTGTCTTGTATTAGTATTCAGCCCCCGGAGTCAGCACTTTGTAGGACCACCTTTCCCTGTCTTGTATTAGTATTCAGCCCCCGGAGTCAGCACTTTGTAGGACCACCTTTCCCTGTCTTGTATTAGTATTCAGCCCCCGGAGTCAGCACTTTGTAGGATCACCTTTCTCTGTCTAGCATTAGTATTCAGCCCCTAGAGTCAGCGCTTTGTAGGACCACCTGTCTCTGTCTTGCATTAGTATTCAGCCCCCGGAGTCAGCACTTTGTAGGACCACCTTTCCCTGTCTTGCATTAGTATTCAGCACTTATTTCATGACTGAGCGATTGCTAAAACACTTTCTTGTACACAAGTCCGACCCTCAGGTAACACTAAGTGAAGGTCAGTTGGCACCGGTGGCTGAACTGAAGGGTTTGTTCATCACCCATTTACAGAAACTAAAAAAATATAGCTGAGAATTTAACACCCGGAATTTTCATAAATGAGTGGAAGAACTTGCTGTTTTGCCTGTCCCATAGAGGAGGTTTAATCGCAGATGGCATTGCTATGGCAGTGAAATGGCGAGACATTGCTATTAGAAAACAACACTCTTCTGGCAGCTGTGTATGTGGACCTAAGTCATCGTATATTGCTGGATGATCATCAGCTAACTAAAGGAAAAAAAAAGCTCTGACAAATGCAGCAGTTAGGATGAGGAGCAAGAGGACTTGGATCCTGCTACTGCTCCAAATCTTCATCCTCATCAGATGGGTTGTGTTATCCAGTGCTACTGCTCCATATCTTCATCCTCATCAGATGAGTTGTGTTATCCAGTGCTACTGCTCCATATCTTCATCCTCATCAGATGAGTTGTGTTATCCAGTGCTACTGCTCCATATCTTCATCCTCATCAGATGAATTGTGTTATCCAGTGCTACTGTTCCATATCTTTAGCCTCATCAGATGAATTGTGTTATCCAGTGCTACTGCTCCATATCTTCAGCCTCATCAGATGAGTTGTGTTATCCAGTGCTAGTGCTCCATATCTTCAGCCTCATCAGATGGGTTGTGTTATCCAGTGCTACTGCTCCATATCTTCAGCCTCATCAGATGAGTTGTGTTATCCAGTGCTACTGTTCCATATCTTTAGCCTCATCAGATGAATTGTGTTATCCAGTGCTACTGCTCCATATCTTCAGCCTCATCAGATGAGTTGTGTTATCCAGTGCTAGTGCTCCATATCTTCAGCCTCATCAGATGAGTTGTGTTATCCAGTGCTACTGCTCCATATCTTCATCCTCATCAGATGAGTTGTGTTATCCAGTGCTACTGCTCCATATCTTCATCCTCATCAGATGAGTTGTGTTATCCAGTGCTACTGCTCCATATCTTCAGCCTCATCAGATGAGTTGTGTTATCCAGTGCTACTGTTCCATATCTTCATTCTCATCAGATGAGTTGTGTTATCCAGTGCTACTGCTCCATATCTTCAGCCTCATCAGATGAGTTGTGTTATCCAGTGCTAGTGCTCCATATCTTCAGCCTCATCAGATGAGTTGTGTTATCCAGTGCTACTGCTCCATATCTTCAGCCTCATCAGATGGGTTGTGTTATCCAGTGCTACTGCTCCATATCTTTATCCTCATCAGATGAGTTGTGTTATCCAGTGCTACTGCTCCATATCTTCATCCTCATCAGATGAGTTGTGTTATCCAGTGCTACTGCTCCATATCTTCATCCTCATCAGATGAGTTGTGTTATCCAGTGCTACTGCTCCATATCTTTATCCTCATCAGATGAGTTGTGTTATCCAGTGCTACTGCTCCATATCTTCATCCTCATCAGATGAGTTGTGTTATCCAGTGCTACTGCTCCATATCTTCAGCCTCATCAGATGAGTTGTGTTATCCAGTGCTACTGCTCCATATCTTCAGCCTCATCAGATGAGTTGTGTTATCCAGTGCTACTGCTCCATATCTTCAGCCTCATCAGATGAGGAGTTAGGTCATCCAGGGCTACTGCTGCTGTATCTTCAGCCTCATCAGATGTGAAGTTGTCATGCAGGGCTATACAAGCACTATCCAGGATAACCCAACTATTCAGAGTGAATATCTCTTTAAGGCTTTTATAGGGATATTAGGCCTCCTTCCAATGTGACCTCTACCCCTTTCATATCTATGTGACCTTAGGGCCCCCTCCCTGTCTGTCTTTGTGTGACCTCTGGGCCTTCTCTCCTTTGTGTCTTTGTGACCTCGGGGCCCCACCTTCATGTTTATTTGACCTCGGAGCCCCCCTCCCCATCTGTACTTCCGACTGTGATTTATTTTGTCCCCACAGACTTCTGGAGTCGATGATCCCGGTCCGGATGATTAACTTTCCCCAGGTAAATGGCAGCTGCTGCTCCCGGCCCGGTCACCATTTGTCGCAGCTGTCATATTTATCTGCTGCCTCCCATCCTCTCTGCAGAAAATCGCTGGGGAGCTGTACGGGCCCCTCATGCTCGTGTTCACCATGGTGGCCATCCTCCTGCATGGAATGAAGTCATCCGGGACTGTTATAGTAAGAGGCCTGCAGATGGAAGAAGCCTTGGGGGGGGTGGAGGATGGGAAGAGCCAGCAGGGAAGTGGGAGGGGCGGGGAAGGGTGGAGGGAAGAATGGGAAGAGCCTGCAGGAAAGGAAAGAATGGGAAGAACCTGCGGGGGAAGGTGGAGGAAAGAATGGGGGAAGGACCAGCGGGGGAGGAAAGAATGGGGAAGAACCCGCGGGGGGGGGGGAAGAATGGGGAAGAACCCGCGGGGGGAGAAAGAATGGGGAAGAACCCGCGGGGGAAGGGAGAAAGAATGGGGAAGAACCCGCGGGGGAAGGGAGAAAGAATGGGGAAGAACCCGCGGGGGAAGGGAGAAAGAATGGGGAAGAACCCGCGGGGGAAGGGAGAAAGAATGGGGAAGAACCCGCGGGGGAAGGGAGAAAGAATGGGGAAGAACCCGCGGGGGAAGGGAGAAAGAATGGGGAAGAACCCGCGGGGGAAGGGAGAAAGAATGGGGAAGAACCCGCGGGGGAAGGGAGAAAGAATGGGGAAGAACCCGCGGGGGAAGGGAGAAAGAATGGGGAAGAACCCGCGGGGGAAGGGAGAAAGAATGGGGAAGAACCCGCGGGGGAAGGGAGAAAGAATGGGGAAGAACCCGCGGGGGAAGGGAGAAAGAATGGGGAAGAACCCGCGGGGGAAGGGAGAAAGAATGGGGAAGAACCCGCGGGGGAAGGGAGAAAGAATGGGGAAGAACCCGCGGGGGAAGGGAGAAAGAATGGGGAAGAACCCGCGGGGGAAGGGAGAAAGAATGGGGAAGAACCCGCGGGGGAAGGGAGAAAGAATGGGGAAGAACCCGCGGGGGAAGGGAGAAAGAATGGGGAAGAACCCGCGGGGGAAGGGAGAAAGAATGGGGAAGAACCCGCGGGGGAAGGGAGAAAGAATGGGGAAGAACCCGCGGGGGAAGGGAGAAAGAATGGGGAAGAACCCGCGGGGGAAGGGAGAAAGAATGGGGAAGAACCCGCGGGGGAAGGGAGAAAGAATGGGGAAGAACCCGCGGGGGAAGGGAGAAAGAATGGGGAAGAACCCGCGGGGGAAGGGAGAAAGAATGGGGAAGAACCCGCGGGGGAAGGGAGAAAGAATGGGGAAGAACCCGCGGGGGAAGGGAGAAAGAATGGGGAAGAACCCGCGGGGGAAGGGAGAAAGAATGGGGAAGAACCCGCGGGGGAAGGGAGAAAGAATGGGGAAGAACCCGCGGGGGAAGGGAGAAAGAATGGGGAAGAACCCGCGGGGGAAGGGAGAAAGAATGGGGAAGAACCCGCGGGGGAAGGGAGAAAGAATGGGGAAGAACCCGCGGGGGAAGGGAGAAAGAATGGGGAAGAACCCGCGGGGGAAGGGAGAAAGAATGGGGAAGAACCCGCGGGGGAAGGGAGAAAGAATGGGGAAGAACCCGCGGGGGAAGGGAGAAAGAATGGGGAAGAACCCGCGGGGGAAGGGAGAAAGAATGGGGAAGAACCCGCGGGGGAAGGGAGAAAGAATGGGGAAGAACCCGCGGGGGAAGGGAGAAAGAATGGGGAAGAACCCGCGGGGGAAGGGAGAAAGAATGGGGAAGAACCCGCGGGGGAAGGGAGAAAGAATGGGGAAGAACCCGCGGGGGAAGGGAGAAAGAATGGGGAAGAACCCGCGGGGGAAGGGAGAAAGAATGGGGAAGAACCCGCGGGGGAAGGGAGAAAGAATGGGGAAGAACCCGCGGGGGAAGGGAGAAAGAATGGGGAAGAACCCGCGGGGGAAGGGAGAAAGAATGGGGAAGAACCCGCGGGGGAAGGGAGAAAGAATGGGGAAGAACCCGCGGGGGAAGGGAGAAAGAATGGGGAAGAACCCGCGGGGGAAGGGAGAAAGAATGGGGAAGAACCCGCGGGGGAAGGGAGAAAGAATGGGGAAGAACCCGCGGGGGAAGGGAGAAAGAATGGGGAAGAACCCGCGGGGGAAGGGAGAAAGAATGGGGAAGAACCCGCGGGGGAAGGGAGAAAGAATGGGGAAGAACCCGCGGGGGAAGGGAGAAAGAATGGGGAAGAACCCGCGGGGGAAGGGAGAAAGAATGGGGAAGAACCCGCGGGGGAAGGGAGAAAGAATGGGGAAGAACCCGCGGGGGAAGGGAGAAAGAATGGGGAAGAACCCGCGGGGGAAGGGAGAAAGAATGGGGAAGAACCCGCGGGGGAAGGGAGAAAGAATGGGGAAGAACCCGCGGGGGAAGGGAGAAAGAATGGGGAAGAACCCGCGGGGGAAGGGAGAAAGAATGGGGAAGAACCCGCGGGGGAAGGGAGAAAGAATGGGGAAGAACCCGCGGGGGAAGGGAGAAAGAATGGGGAAGAACCCGCGGGGGAAGGGAGAAAGAATGGGGAAGAACCCGCGGGGGAAGGGAGAAAGAATGGGGAAGAACCCGCGGGGGAAGGGAGAAAGAATGGGGAAGAACCCGCGGGGGAAGGGAGAAAGAATGGGGAAGAACCCGCGGGGGAAGGGAGAAAGAATGGGGAAGAACCCGCGGGGGAAGGGAGAAAGAATGGGGAAGAACCCGCGGGGGAAGGGAGAAAGAATGGGGAAGAACCCGCGGGGGAAGGGAGAAAGAATGGGGAAGAACCCGCGGGGGAAGGGAGAAAGAATGGGGAAGAACCCGCGGGGGAAGGGAGAAAGAATGGGGAAGAACCCGCGGGGGAAGGGAGAAAGAATGGGGAAGAACCCGCTGGGGAGGGTGTTATGATCCGGAACCATTGAAGACCACCATAAATCATTGGTAAAAGGTACTAAGAGCCTTGGCAACTAATCTGGCCGCCATCCCCTTACTAACCATCAACACTAGAAGTAGCCGAGGGGGAAGGGAGAATGGGGAAGAACCCGCGGGGGAAGGGAGAATGGGGAAGAACCCGCGGGGGGGGGGGGGGAGAATGGGGAAGAACCCGCGGGGGGGGGGGGGAGAATGGGGAAGAACCCGCCGCGGGGGGGGGGGGAGAATGGGGAAGAACCCGGGGGGGGGGGAGAATGGGGAAGAACCCGCCGCGGGGGGGGGGGGAGAATGGGGAAGAACCCGCGGGGGGGGGGGAGAATGGGGAAGAACCCGCGGGGGGGGGGGAGAATGGGGAAGAACCCGCGGGGGGGGAGAATGGGGAAGAACCCGCGGGGGGGGAGAATGGGGAAGAACCCGCGGGGGGGGAGAATGGGGAAGAACCCGCGGGGGGGGGGGAGAATGGGGAAGAACCCGCGGGGGGGGGGGGAGAATGGGGAAGAACCCGCGGGGGAGGAAAGAATGGGGAAGAACCCGCGGGGGAGGAAAGAATGGGAAGAACCCGCTGGGGAGGGTGTTATGATCCGGAACCATGGAAGACCACCATAAATCATTGGTAAAAGGTACTAAGAGCCTTGGCAACTAATCTGGCCGCCATCCCCTTACTAACCATCAACACTAGAAGTAGCCGAGGGGTGAACTAACATCCTGTGCACCGCGAACCCAGCCGGAGAACTAGCTATCCTAAAGGTAGGAAAGATTAATAACTCTCTGCCTCCAGAAAATAGATAAAGAATAGCAAGCCCCCCACATTCAAAGACTGTGGTGATATAGGAAAACACAATACACAGGTAGATGACAGGATTAGCAAAAGGTGAGGCCCTACTGACTAAATAGGACAGGACAGGAAAGGGACCCATGGTGGCCAGAGAAAAACCCTGCAAAAATCCAAATACCTGATGGTACAAAAAGCCCTCAGATCACTAGATCTGAACTCCGTCCTATACCAGGCGCTCTTGTCATACCAATGAACAGAAAGCAGGAACCATTACAAATTCAAGAAGCAACAAACACATGGACGTATAGGAGCAATACTCCAAACATAGCTGCAGGGAGCTTCCCAGCTAAGCAACGAAGAGGGAAGATCCCTGCATGCAAATAAACTGACAATAACCACAGCAAATGACAAACTCAGATAAGAGCCAAATGAACCAAACAACAAATAAAAAGTCAAGCACTTATCTGGGGTAGATGTGGTCTGGAGCAGGATGAAGCAGGCTGGTGAACAAAGAACAACTGACATCCGGCATAGCCTGCCAGCAGATCAGGCTTTAAATAGGCAGAGAGTTAGCAATGGAAACGCCCATTGCTCAACACACCTGGTCTCTGACCAAACCATTCCTGGCCACAAGAGGGAGCCTCACAGCAGCCAAAGCATAAC
Organism: Anomaloglossus baeobatrachus; assembly: GCF_048569485.1. Taxonomy (NCBI): domain Eukaryota; kingdom Metazoa; phylum Chordata; class Amphibia; order Anura; family Aromobatidae; genus Anomaloglossus; species Anomaloglossus baeobatrachus. Next base: position 3,617,376 of record NC_134355.1, on the reverse strand, counting down.
TGACATTCACAACAGGAGGGTGGAGGGAAGAATGGGAAGAACCCGCGGGGGAGGGAAGAATGGGAAGAACCCGCGGGGGAGGGTGGAGGGAAGAAGCAGTGGAGGGAAGAATGGGAAGAAGCAGTGGAGGGAAGAATGGTAGGAGCCTGGGGGGAGGGAAGAATGGGAAGGTGGGGAGGGGCCTTCAGTGGAGGACTAGAATGTGGAAGGAGCTGAGGGAGCCTCTAGTAGATGGGTGCGTGTATCACGCTGTGTTCCTTCTCTTGCAGATAGAGGGCACTCTCATGGGCACGGCCATTGGCACCTGCTTTGGGTATTGGTTGGGGATCTCGTCGCTTGTTTACTTTATTGCTTATCTGTGTAACGCTCAGATCACAATGCTGCAGACCCTGTCCCTACTGGTGAGTACCCGACCGCTGTGTGCGAGGGTCTGTGTGATAGTGATGGAAACACGTACTTTTATATAATGTGATAATACATGATGGGGAGAGTATATGGGGGGGATGTGACGTGGAGGTGGTATGTGATGTGGGGGTGGGGTACATGACATGGAGGTCGTATGTGGGGGGTACGTGACGTGGGGGGTGGTATGTGGGGGGTACGTGACGTGGAGGTGGTATTTTGGGGGTACGTGACGTGGGGATTGTATGTGGGGGTACATGACATGGCGGTGGTATGTGGGGGTACGTGGCGTGAGGATGGTATGTGGGGGTACGTGACGTGGAGGTGGTATGTGGGGGTATGTGACATGGGGATGGTATGTGGGGGTACATGATGTGGGGGTACGGGACGTGGGGGTAGGGTACATGACATGGAGGTGGTATGTGGAGTTTGTGATGTGGGGGTGGGGTGCATGATGTGCCTGTACTCATCCCTTGTGTGCTTCTTTTTCAGGGGTACGGTCTGTTCGGACACTGCATCGTCCTCCTTATCACCTATAACATCCATTTTCACTCTTTGTTCTACGTCTTCTGGTTGTGTATTGGGGGTCTGTCCACACTGCGCATGGTGAGACCCCCGCCCAGTGACTGCAGCTCTTCCGCTTTCTTGCCGTCCCCCGCCATTCCTCACTTTGCTGTGTTGTAGGTGGCGGTCTTGCTGTCCCGCACGGTTGGCCAGACGCAGCGGCTCGTCCTGTGTGGATCCATCACGGCTCTGCACATGTTGTTCCTGCTCTACCTGCATTTTGCCTATCACAAGGTTGTAGAAGGTAAAGACGTCACATCCCCAATAAGCCTTTTCCATGTAGTGGGGTGTCTGGTGCAGTCTGTAGGCCCAGCCTCTGGTGGAGGGCGGTGTGTGCCGGCCCAGCCTCTGGTGGAGGGTGGTGTGTGCCGGCCCAGCCTCTGGTGGAGGGTGGTGTGTGCCGGCCCAGCCTCTGGTGGAGGGCGATGTGTGTGCCGGCCCAGCCTCTGGTGGAGGGCGATGTGTGTGCCGGCCCAGCCTCTGGTGGAGGGCGATGTGTGTGCCGGCCCAGCCTCTGGTGGAGGGCGATGTGTGTGCCGGCCCAGCCTCTGGTGGAGGGCGATGTGTGTGCCGGCCCAGCCTCTGGTGGAGGGCGATGTGTGTGCCGGCCCAGCCTCTGGTGGAGGGCGATGTGTGTGCCGGCCCAGCCTCTGGTGGAGGGCGATGTGTGTGCCGGCCCAGCCTCTGGTGGAGGGCGATGTGTGTGCCGGCCCAGCCTCTGGTGGAGGGCGATGTGTGTGCCGGCCCAGCCTCTGGTGGAGGGCGATGTGTGTGCCGGCCCAGCCTCTGGTGGAGGGCGATGTGTGTGCCGGCCCAGCCTCTGGTGGAGGGCGATGTGTGTGCCGGCCCAGCCTCTGGTGGAGGGCGATGTGTGTGCCGGCCCAGCCTCTGGTGGAGGGCGATGTGTGTGCCGGCCCAGCCTCTGGTGGAGGGCGATGTGTGTGCCGGCCCAGCCTCTGGTGGAGGGCGATGTGTGTGCCGGCCCAGCCTCTGGTGGAGGGCGATGTGTGTGCCGGCCCAGCCTCTGGTGGAGGGCGATGTGTGTGCCGGCCCAGCCTCTGGTGGAGGGCGATGTGTGTGCCGGCCCAGCCTCTGGTGGAGGGCGATGTGTGTGCCGGCCCAGCCTCTGGTGGAGGGCGATGTGTGTGCCGGCCCAGCCTCTGGTGGAGGGCGATGTGTGTGCCGGCCCAGCCTCTGGTGGAGGGCGATGTGTGTGCCGGCCCAGCCTCTGGTGGAGGGCGATGTGTGTGCCGGCCCAGCCTCTGGTGGAGGGCGATGTGTGTGCCGGCCCAGCCTCTGGTGGAGGGCGATGTGTGTGCCGGCCCAGCCTCTGGTGGAGGGCGATGTGTGTGCCGGCCCAGCCTCTGGTGGAGGGCGATGTGTGTGCCGGCCCAGCCTCTGGTGGAGGGCGATGTGTGTGCCGGCCCAGCCTCTGGTGGAGGGCGATGTGTGTGCCGGCCCAGCCTCTGGTGGAGGGCGATGTGTGTGCCGGCCCAGCCTCCGGTGGAGGGCGATGTGTGTGCCGGCCCAGCCTCTGGTGGAGGGCGATGTGTGTGCCGGCCCAGCCTCCGGTGGAGGGCGATGTGTGTGCCGGCCCAGCCTCCTGTATTGACCCCCAGTCCACACTCACCGGCTCTTGTTGTTCCTGCACAGGTATCCTGGATACGTTGGACGGGCAGAACGTGCCTCCGCCCTTCCAGAGAGTGGCTCGTGACCTGTCACTGGGCACAAATTCAGTTATCAACACGACGACGGCGGCGGCACAAGTCCTGAGCGTCCAGTCCCGCTGACAGCCGCATGGCAGCCACTACTATCACTCTTTTCTGCCCCACAGACTGAGCTGGCCTAACCGCAGGTGACGTCGTGGATGATGGACGCCTCGACCTTCTGTACACACCCAGTCCTACTGAGCGTCTGCTGAGGGGTTAATGGAAATTATGTCCCCCACTGACCCCCTTATTAGACTCCTATAGATACAGATCTGGGACTTCTCCGCCTGCGTCTTGTGACTTCTCCGCCTCTGCGGTGTTTGCAGGATGGGACTGCTGGGGTCGGGGGACTTCTCAAGGGTCTGCTGCACAGTCTACCTGCCGCCATGTCACTTTTCCTGATTACATGAGTGGGGGGTCGGGTATCGGGGTCTTTTCTTTGTATAAACAGCAGAACATTGTTCCATAGGTGCATCGTCTGTAATGTCTCTGTTCATTGGTATTGAAAGAAATAAATAATAAACCGGCCGTGTGGCTCAGGCCCTACATTGTCTAAGGGTACAGGAGATACGGTCATCGCCGACCACTGGCATCACAAGAGCATAGTAGTAGACAATCTGGCTCTTCAGCTTAAGCACATGTAGATGAGCACCAACCAGGAGCTCGGGCAACACGTCCTTCAAGGCTGTGGGGATTGTCAATCATTACTGGTATCGGGGTTTGCCCTGAATATATGTCATATGTCAGTTTCAAAGATCCCTAGAGGTACGGATCACACCCTAAAAGGCCATAAACAAAGGCTGCTTCACAGTGAAGGTTACGAGGATCCAAAGGGTTGCCACAGCAAGAAGTATGGTTCCATCTACTGCATCCGCATGGGCCTCATCGCTTGAGGACTCGTCAGCCATGAAATACCAGCAGAGAAGATAGTTGCTTTCTGAACTGGACAAATTCATGGCATGGTTGAAGGTCTGTCACAGTAGGACCACCAGAAGAGCCTTTCATGGGAACGGTTCTCTTCAAAGATTCATACTGAGAAGCCACTTTCATAAAACCAGAGGATGATGCCAGCCACGTGCCAGAAGGCCTCGGCGAGGACGATGCCAGAAGGCCTTGGACGTCCTTACCCCTGTCTCTCCAGAAAGACCTAGTGGAAGAGTCTCGGGTTCTCGACTTTCTCATAGCGGAACAGTGGATAAGATGTAAAAGTGGCCGAGGTCGGAGTTGTAGATGCCCCTTACCAGGTTCTCCTGTACGAAATGTCACCGCCCTGAAGTCACCAAAGGGATCTTATCTCTGTTGGTCCTTTGTTTCTAATCACTAATGATGACCGTAGGTACCGAAAGGTTTTTGATGGAGACTGAAGATCTGAGGTTGTGCGTTATACTAATCACCTAGGAAGATTAGGCCGGTTTCACACATCCGGTTTGCCGGTTCCGGCGCACGCCAGTACAGTGTATACAGCATCTGGGTCACGTTCTCCGGTCACATGACAGCATGTGACCGGAGCTTGTCGTGCTGCCACTGTACTCTATACACTGTACTGGCGTGCGCCGGAACCAGCGAGAAGCCGGATGTGTGAAACCGGCCTCATCGATACACTGTCTCCCCACTTTTGTATGTCCCGCTGGTGTGGTCGCAGTAACAGCCTATGCTCCTCCAGACGACGGATACCACAGCCGTACCGTGCGTATCCAGCTCCATCCAGCAACAACACCCATCCTCTCATCAGTGTCCTAAGTACCCCAAGTCACCATTCGGGTTCAAGCACAGCTCTCGAGAACCTTCAACCTCCCCCCGCTAAAGCCGTCTCCTCCAGTGATGTGTCATTACTGAGCTGTGTGCCGTCTCCTCCGGTGATGGGTCATTACTGAGCTGTGTGCCGTCTCCTCCGGTGATGGGTCATTACTGAGCTGTGTGCCGTCTCCTCCGGTGATGGGTCATTACTGAGCTCTGTGCCGTCTCCTCCGGTGATGGGTCATTACTGAGCTGTGTGCCGTCTCCTCCGGTGATGGGTCATTACTGAGCTGTGTGCCGTCTGCTCCGGTGATGGGTCATTACTGAGCTGTGTGCCGTCTCCTCCGGTGATGGGTCATTACTGAGCTGTGTGCCGTCTCTTCCGGTGATGGGTCATTACTGAGCTGTGTGCCGTCTCCTCCGGCGATGGGTCATTACTGAGCTGTGTGCCGTCTCCTCCGGCGATGGGTCATTACTGAGCTGTGTGCCGTCTCCTCCGGCGATGGGTCATTACTGAGCTGTGTGCGGTCTCCTCCGGCGATGGGTCATTACTGACCTGTGTGCCGTCTCCTCCGGTGATGTGTCATTACTGAGCTGTGTGCCGGCTCCTCCGGTGATGTTTCACTACTGAGCAAATGGCAAATGGGACCTAAGTAAGGATGTAGGGTATGAGCTCTTCATCAACACCACTAACACTAAAGGAGGACACAAGGGAATAATACAGGGGAAACACAACTGCAGTCACCAGAGCCCAGGTAGATAGAAAAGATAAACGCTTATCTGAGCTGCAGCAACCACAGGAGTCTGGAGCAACAGAAGACGACCTTTCCAGAGCTCAGTCAGGAATAATCTATAAACCGCACCCAAACCACCCCAGGGTTAGGTTTATAAAGGAAGTCAGAGGCTGGCAACTGAGCGGAAAAACTGACAGTCTCTTGGGGTCCTAGAGTCCGCTGCTGCAGAAACAGGGAATTATCAAATAACACTGCTTCCAATGTCTGGGATTTTCTAACACTCACTGCCACTGGATTGTCTGCCGGTCGGGACGCCTCCATGACAATAGCACGAATAGAGACAGTGGGGTAACTAGAGTTTGATGGGCCCCGATGCAAAGTTTGGACCTGTACCCCCTCTACCACCCATTCACCGACAGTCTGGGTACGGGATAATGACGCCGACACTCAGGGTACAGGATAGTGTCGCTGACACTTGGCGCCTTTCCTCAGCACCCAGCTTTTCCATATCAGAGCATGGGAAAGCTGGATGCTGAGGGAAAGATGTATATCAGAGCATGGGAAAAAGTCCCTTTCCCTCAGCACAAAACTTTCCTATCTGATGCTTTTATCTTTGTCCCCCCTCTTATATAGCTTTCCAAATAGGATAATGCCCCCCACATAGCCTTCCATATAGTATAATGGGTCCCACATAACCCTTCATATATTATAATGCAGCCCCATAGTCCTCCATATTGTATTATGCAGCCCACATACTGTTTAATGCACACCCATAAGCTTCCATATGTTATAATGCAGCCTCGTAGTCCTCCATATTGTATTATGCAGCCCACATACTGTTTAATGCACACCCATAGGCTTCCATATGTTATAATGCAGCCTCATAGTCCTCCATGTTTTATAATGCACCCCCATAGTCCATGTATAGTGTCTTTCATGTTGTATTATGCAGCCCCCATACCATTTAATGCACCCCCATAGGCCTCTGGCCACCGTGAACTCACTGCTTTAAAAAAAATAAATAAATAAACAAGTCCCCACCTTTCCTAGTTCCCTCGCTGCTCTGGTCAGAGCGTCCTCCCGTCCTGCATGTCTCAGCTCATTATCACCGCGCTCTGCTGCACTGAGACCTCGCGCGTAGGCACAAGGGGAGAATGATGAAGGATGGAGCGGAGCGAACCATTCCATCCTTCATCATTGCTTTGTGCAATGATGGGCGGGGGTCCGCGGGCAAAGGGGGCCCAGTGTCGCCTCTGGCACCGGGCCCCCCTGACTCACGGGCCTCATAGAGGCCCCATCGTTTGACACTGAGAGGAGCCAGCTGCTTCTCTAATGCTGCCCGGTCACAGTGGCGATCTCAGTGACCGCTATCGTTACACCCCTGGTCAGAGAAGACTTCTCATTACTGAGATAGGACATGGCAGCTGGTACTCATGGCATTCTATGATTATGGGAGGAGCTAGAGGCAGAGGGAGGAACTAGAGGCAGAGGGAGGAGGAGCTGTAAGCAGAGGAAGGAGGAGCTAGAGGATGAGGGGGCTAGATACAGGGGAGGAGCTAGAGGTAGGGGGGGATCTCAATGGGGAGGGACTAGAGGCAGAAGGGGGAAGTAGAGGCAGAGAGGAGAGCTAGAGTCAGAGGGAGAGTGTGAGGGAAACCCTGGGATATGAAGAGGAATTATGATTTCCAGTCATAATCGCTCTCATCACTCCATGGCCGTGCCCCCTCCCTTCTTGTTCTCAATGTCCAACATCTTGGAAGGTGTCACATCCTAGCAACACATCCCATGGCCATCTCCTGTGATATGGAGATGAGATGATGTGGGAACAATGGACACAGGATGACTCCCTGCCGTGACCCTGTGGTAGGGGCTGCTATCTAATTAGCAAGCTTGGAAGTATCCAGACAGAACGACTCCAGTAAAATATGGTTCATATCTCGCAAGCCATATTTCCGATAAATATGGCAACCATAAAAATGGTGTCTCTGCATGCGGACGATGCTGGCACACCTTTTTTATGGGAGTAGGACATTGGGAAGTACCCCAGGCGTGATATCAGCCAATGGGGAACTAGTAGACAAGTCATGAGTCCTCTCGTTCTGTAGCTAAATTCATAACTGTCACAATGAGCGCGTTGGCGTCCGCCTACGACGCTCCCAGGCAAAGTTATGGCCCATATTCCATGTTGTGGATATTGTCCATAACTCCAGCCAGGGGTGGAGCAGTGCTCCCTCTGAGGTCACTAAGGTAGGAGGGGACCTGGATTTGCCCAGGTTGATAACCCTACTTCGGCCATTTTCCAGTGTTCTTTCGCTGGGGGTCACGTGTAGGAAACATCTGTGGGAAAGATCCTGGAAACCTGGTCCACGGCGCCCCCTGTGGCCAGACGCACAAGGTAACTGCTGGAACTGTGTATGCCTGTTTGTAACCCATGCTTTGATTGTAACTGTACTCTGACCTATGTATATTCTGTAGATCGCCTATTGTATATATTGTAGTTTCTAGTGTGGCTTAGGCAGATTAAATTATATAATTAATCTTGGGCTGTTCTGTTATCTCGATCTTGAATCCCACGTCTGTGTGTTCGGCTAATAGTTACCGTGAAGCGGTTGGTGGCAGCGAGTTGTGCCAAGGATTATTGTGGGGAGGCCAGTGAGATTCGGGGAGATTTTATATATTCCGCCCGCGGAGGTCGGGGGAATATATACCCTACTCTCACCGGGGACCCTTCAATAATCGGCATAAGTAGTATAGCGGCCTCCTTGCTTATTGTCGGGCAATTCCATAATTGGCCTGACTATAAGAGGGGCGCTAGAGAGCGCGTCACGTGCTCTGTCGGTCGGGAGGTATAAAGGAGGGGTGACCCCCACTTGTTACCCCCCGATTGTGACGTACTGGTAGCCAGCGCGGGGGATTTCTGAGTGACCCCCCCGGTGGTTCGTGACATATTGGTGGCATAGCGGTGGGATCGAGATAATAGTGTGTGTGAGTGTGAGACCCATACTCCCAGACACTAAAGACTGCCTGCAGCAGCTGTGGCTGCTGGGGTCTTCAGACCAGCTCAACACTAGAGTGTCAGAGTGCAGATACTGTAAGGTGTGTGGAGGCATCAGGTGGCAGTTCTGTGTCAGTGACCAAAAGTCTGCAAGAATGGCTGAGAGCACCAGGAGCAAAGCCAAAGGAATGGCCGATGCTCAGGCCAGAGACGATGAGGAGGTTGTCCACGAGCCCTCCAAGAGCCCGACGCCAGAGAACAGCTCTGCAGAGGACATCGCACAACCTGGCACTGCTGGACAAAATGAGGAGGAGCTCGCCCAAGGGTCCTCAACGAGCCAGATGCCAGTCCTCCGCTCTGAAATGGACAGTGAATCACCTGGCTCTGCAGCGTGCCGCAGATCACCACTTGCCAATCCCTCCGGCCTGAGAGGTGCAGAGGCCCTCCTTCAAGCTGCCTTGGCCAGGCTTATGGCTGGAGACCGGGATACCTACGAGATACTCATGGCCGAGCGTGAGCGACAGGCAGCGCGTGATGCTGAGGCTGCGGAGCGGCAAGCAGCGCGTGAGGCTGCGGAGCGGCAAGCAGCGCGTGAGGCTGAGGCTGCGGAGCGGCAGGCAGCGCGTGAAGAGCGACAGCAACAGGCAGACCGTGACCACCAGCTGCAGCTAGCTCAGCTCCGGCCCTCATCAGCCACCCGTGACCTTCAAGACACCAAACTTCCAAAGGTCCGTGTTGAGGACTTTCCCGTGCTGGAGAAGGATGGAGACTTGGACTCTTTCCTGACTGCTTTTGAACGGACTTGCCTGCAGCACCATCTGGACAAGGACCAGTGGGCCAAATACCTGACCCCCCGTTTAAGGGGTAAGGCCCTGGAAATCCTTGGGGACTTGCCTACTGAGGCAGATCAGGGCTACAACACAATCAAGCGGGCCCTAATCCAACAGTACAACCTCACTCCGGAGTCCTACCGCAAGAAGTTCCGGACCCTGCAGAAGGGACCAAAGGACTCCTGGGCTGACCACCGGCGGGCACTTGCCCGAGCTGCCGACCACTGGACCCAAGGCCTGCAGCTTTCCACCGGACCGGAGATCCTGGACTTGGTCATCACAGAGCAACTCTTGTGGAACTGCCCTGAGGATCTCCGCCAGTTCATCCGAGACCAGAAGCCAAAGGGGTCCCCGGCTACAGCTGCCCTGGCCGATGACTACACCAACAATCGGGCTCCTGAGGCCAGGAGAGCAGCCACCAGCAGCACCTGGAGAGGGGGTAAGATGAACTCTGCGACTGCCCCACCTGCCCCTAGACTGCAGGGGGTGTCCCCCTCAACTCCCCTCTCCAGGCCCGTGGCAGAACCAAGACGGTGCCACCAGTGCAACCTACCTGGACACTTCAAGGCCATGTGCCCTCAGCGTCCCAAGGCCCCGGCTCCGTCCCCGTCCCAAGGGCCGCCCAAGGTGTATTGTGTGGGTGGGGGTGGTGGTAGGTCCCTGGACAGCTTCCAACCTGTCACCGTCGGCCGGTCTGTGACCATAGGACTGCGAGACAGCGCCTCGGAGGTGACTCTGGTGCGGCCTGAGATGGTGTCCCCCCAAGACTTGATCCCTGGAAAAACCCTCGCTGTCTCCGGGATTGGAGGCATTGACCCGGCGCTGCCTGTTGCTGGCATTTATGTGGACTGGGTCGCAGGACGAGGGGTGAGGGAGGTGGGGGTAACTGATCGGATCCCTGCAAACGTGCTACTTGGGACAGATTTGGGGCAGATAACCTCCCAGTTTGGGCCCCCCCCAAGGGCTGACCCTTCAGCCAGTACTGACATGCCTCCGGACAATGTTAATGTGTTCTCCATGAATGATGTAAGGGAGGAGGGAGTGAACTCTGATATTTCTGCTTGCATAGACACACACACAGCTGCAGCTGTGACAGGAGGGGAGGGGGTCAGAGAAAGGTGTGACAATGCCTCTACAAGTAATCAGCCTGTGAGCTGGGATCTGTTGCCCTCTGCAGGGATAAGCAGAGAGCAGGGTGCTGCAGGGGGAGGACCAGTGTGTGGGGTGGGGGCTACCACAGCAAATGTGGGGTCCCCAGAGATTTCACAGCGGGGTTCTATTGCTGCAGGGGGGGAACAGGCAGGTGAGATTGGGGCCGGTCCAGGAGCGGAAGTGCTCCAAGGTAAGATCTCGGTGCAGGGTTCCCCCACAACCGGGGTGTCAGGAAGCCAGGTAGGTCTGCCTGAACCGGCGACTTGGTCAGGAACGGAGGAGGAGCAGGCACGACCCACGGTCGCAGCGGCTGTGGCCGCTGTCACCCGCAGTGGGAGTGCTGGAAGCCAAGGGGCCTCCCGGAGGTCCGATAGCTCTTCCCCTTCTGACCAAGTGGCAGCCGAGTCAGGTGGAGGCCAGGACACAGGTCCCGGGGTACTGACCGAAGATGTGACAGTCTCGTCGATTCTGGCCACATCTAGTCAGGGGTTTCAGGCAGCGTTAGAAGCTGACGCCAGCCTGAAAGCTCTTAAGGAACAGGCGGCACAGCCTCCCTCGGACCCGGAGCGAGTGGTCTGGGACCAAGGACGGCTGTACCGGGTCACGGTCCAGCAGGGTTCACCGGAGGCGTGGCCCAGGGACCGACAGTTGGTGGTACCCTATCCGTTCCGGACGGAGTTGTTGCGGATCGCACATGAGATTCCGATGGCCGGACACCTAGGGATCGCTAAGACCAAGGCCAGGTTAAACCAGCATTTCTACTGGCCAAAAATGGGGGCCGATGTGGCTGCCTACTGCCGTTCGTGTGAAACCTGTCAGAGAGTGGGGAAGGCGGGGCCACACCCCAAAGCCCCACTGGTATCTCTGCCAATCATCGATGAGCCTTTCAGGAGGGTGGCTGTGGATCTGGTCGGCCCGCTGGCCATCCCCAGCAGCTCCGGGAAACGCTTCATACTAACGGTAGTGGACTATGCCACCCGGTACCCAGAAGCAGTGGCCTTGTCGTCCATTCGGGCTGACAAGGTGGCCACCGCATTGCTGGAGATTTTCTCCCGAGTGGGTTTTCCCCAGGAAATGCTCACTGACCGGGGGACCCAATTCATGTCCCAGCTGATGGAGGCCCTCTGTAAGCAAGTCCAGGTGCGACATCTGGTGGCCAGCCCGTACCATCCACAGACTAATGGCCTGTGCGAGCGGTTCAATGGCACCCTAAAGCAGATGCTTAAGATGTTGGTCGACTCCCACGGGCGTGACTGGGAGCGGTATCTCCCACACCTGTTATTTGCTTACCGGGAGGTTCCACAGGCCTCAACGGGATTCTCACCGTTTGAGCTCCTGTACGGGCGACGTGTGCGGGGCCCCCTGGCTCTGGTGAAAGAGGCTTGGGAAGGGGATTTGGCCACCCCTGGAGTGTCGGTTATCGAGTATGTCATGCGCTTCCGGGACAAAATGCAGGCCTTGACGCAACTGGTACACGACAATATGGCTCAAGCCCAGGCCGATCAGAAGCGTTGGTACGACCAGAACGCTTGTGAGAGGACCTACCAAGTGGGTCAAAAGGTGTGGGTACTGGTCCCCGTACCACAGGACAAGCTTCAGGCAGCCTGGGAAGGCCCATACCTCGTGTACCAGCAGCTCAACCCTGTGACGTACCTGGTCACCCTGGACCCTGCCCGTGGAAGGCGGAAGCCCTTCCATGTGAACATGATGAAGGCACATCATGAGCGGGAGGCGTGTGCGCTCCCCGTGTGCAACCTGCCCGAGGAGGGAGAAGCGGAAACCCTCTTGGATATGCTAGCCCAGGTTAGGGCAGGCGGATCCATTGAGGATGTGGAGGTTGGCCACCAGCTCTTGGAGGACCAACGGTCCCAGCTGTGGGCCACCCTACACCCCTTCCGGGGGTTGTTTACCAACCAGCCCGGAAGGACTAACTTGGCTGTCCATCACGTGGACACTGGGGATCATCCCCCGATCAGGCGTTCAGCATATCGGGTCTCCCTGGAGGTGCAGCAACACATGCGCCAGGAGATTGACGAGATGCTGAAGCTGGGGGTGATCCAGGCATCCAACAGCGCTTGGGCCTCGCCTGTAGTCCTCGTCCCTAAGAAGGACCGAACCACTCGGTTCTGCGTGGACTACAGGGGGCTCAATGCTGTCACGGTCGCCGATGCGTACCCAATGCCACGCATCGATGACCTGCTCGATCAGTTGGCCGGGGCTCAGTACCTGACCATCATGGATCTGAGCCGGGGATATTGGCAGATCCCCCTGACTCGCAAGGCCAGGGAACGCTCTGCCTTTATTACCCCATTTGGACTGTACGAGTCCACGGTGATGCCATTCGGGATGAGCAATGCCCCTGCCACTTTCCAGCGGATGGTCAACACCCTGCTCAAGGGACTTGAAGGGTACGCGGCCGCGTACCTGGATGACATTGCCGTCTTCAGTCCCACCTGGGAGGACCACCTAGAGCATCTAGCACAGGTGCTCAGGCGGATCCACCAGGCAGGTTTGACCATCAAGCCGGGAAAGTGTCAGCTGGCCATGAGCGAGGTCCAGTACCTCGGTCACCGGGTAGGCGGGAGAACACTGAAGCCCGAGCCTGAGAAAGTGGAGGCCATCGCGTCCTGGCCCACCCCCAGGACCAAGAAGCAGGTGATGTCCTTCTTGGGGACCGCTGGGTACTATAGGAGGTTTGTTCCATGCTATAGTAGCCTGGCAAAGCCCTTGACGGACCTCACCAAGAAGAAGCTGCCCTCTGCAGTCGATTGGACAATGGACTGCGAGACAGCCTTCCGGGCCCTAAAGGACGCCCTGTCCAGCCCGCCCGTGCTACAGGCAGCCGACTTCACGCGGCCGTTTGTAGTACAGACCGACGCCAGTGACTTCGGCCTCGGTGCGGTGCTCAGCCAGGTGGACTCTGCGAGCCAAGAGCACCCAGTCTTGTACCTGAGCAGGAAGCTGTTACCGAGGGAGGTGGCCTATTCCACGATGGAAAAGGAGTGCCTGGCCATAGTGTGGGCCCTGCAGCGTCTGCAACCCTATCTATACGGGCGCCACTTCATCGTGGAGACGGACCACAATCCCCTCAGCTGGTTGCACACCGTCTCGGGGACGAATGGGAGGTTGTTGCGATGGAGCCTTGCGCTCCAGCAATACAACTTCACCATTCGCCACAAAAGGGGCCGGGACCACGGTAACGCAGACGGGCTGTCCCGACAAGGAGAGGTCGCGGACGGGCGCACGGGGGAACACCGGAGTGTGCTGCCCCCTAGCGCCCTCAAAAGGGGGGAGGTGTGAGGGAAACCCTGGGATATGAAGAGGAATTATGATTTCCAGTCATAATCGCTCTCATCACTCCATGGCCGTGCCCCCTCCCTTCTTGTTCTCAATGTCCAACATCTTGGAAGGTGTCACATCCTAGCAACACATCCCATGGCCATCTCCTGTGATATGGAGATTAGATGATGTGGGAACAATGGACACAGGATGACTCCCTGCCGTGACCCTGTGGTAGGGGCTGCTATCTAATTAGCAAGCTTGGAAGTATCCAGACAGAACGACTCCAGTAAAATATGGTTCATATCTCGCAAGCCATATTTCCGATAAATATGGCAACCATAAAAATGGTGTCTCTGCATGCGGACGATGCTGGCACACCTTTTTTATGGGAGTAGGACATTGGGAAGTACCCCAGGCGTGATATCAGCCAATGGGGAACTAGTAGACAAGTCATGAGTCCTCTCGTTCTGTAGCTAAATTCATAACTGTCACAATGAGCGCGTTGGCGTCCGCCTACGACGCTCCCAGGCAAAGTTATGGCCCATATTCCATGTTGTGGATATTGTCCATAACTCCAGCCAGGGGTGGAGCAGTGCTCCCTCTGAGGTCACTAAGGTAGGAGGGGACCTGGATTTGCCCAGGTTGATAACCCTACTTCGGCCATTTTCCAGTGTTCTTTCGCTGGGGGTCACGTGTAGGAAACATCTGTGGGAAAGATCCTGGAAACCTGGTCCACGGCGCCCCCTGTGGCCAGACGCACAAGGTAACTGCTGGAACTGTGTATGCCTGTTTGTAAACCATGCTTTATCTGTAACTGTACTCTGACCTATGTATATTCTGTAGATCGCCTATTGTATATATTGTAGTTTCTAGTGTGGCTTAGGCAGATTAAATTATATAATTAATCTTGGGCTGTTCTGTTATCTCGATCTTGAATCCCACGTCTGTGTGTTCGGCTAATAGTTACCGTGAAGCGGTTGGTGGCAGCGAGTTGTGCCAAGGATTATTGTGGGGAGGCCAGTGAGATTCGGGGAGATTTTATATATTCCGCCCGCGGAGGTCGGGGGAATATATACCCTACTCTCACCGGGGACCCTTCAATAATCGGCATAAGTAGTATAGCGGCCTCCTTGCTTATTGTCGGGCAATTCCATAATTGGCCTGACTATAAGAGGGGCGCTAGAGAGCGCGTCACGTGCTCTGTCTGTCGGTCGGGAGGTATAAAGGAGGGGTGACCCCCACTTGTTACCCCCCGATTGTGACGTACTGGTAGCCAGCGCGGGGGATTTCTGAGTGACCCCCCCCGGTGGTTCGTGACAGAGAGGTTATAGGCAGAGGGAGGAACTATAGAGAGTGGAGGAGCTAGAGTTAGTGGGAGGGGGCTATAGGCAGAGGGAGGAGCTAGAGATGGGAGGAGCTACACACAGAGGAAAGAGCTAGTCACAGGGAGGAGCTAAAGGCAGAGGGAGGAGGAGCTTGAAGAAAAAGGGGGGAGTTAGAGGCAGAGGGGTGAGCTGGTGGCAGAGACAGGAGCTAGAGGCAGAGGGGGAGCTAAAGGCAGTTGAAGGAGGAGGAGCTCAAGGGAGTGTTAGGGTGAACACTGAAATCTTCACTAGTTGCCTGCTCCTGACCTAATTGGAGTGGATCCGGTGCATGGTGGAAGAACTGACACCAAAGTCAGATGTGAATCTCTCCTCGATCGGAGAATGGCGCGGCTCCAACAGACTTTATTTCAACACAGCATCGACTTATGTAAACAAGGAAAGAGGCGTGGTCAGCTCTACAGTGGGCGTGCTCGGATGTGTCCATTGGTGGTCAGTGGATTAGTCCATGAGGTCATCAGTGGGTTGGTCCATAAGGTCACCAGTGGTTTGGTCCATGAGGTCATCTATCTGGACATTCCTTGCATACCAGGGCAGGGTGTGGAGGACAAGAAGCAGTGGCCATCTTTAGATCTGGGTCACGTGTATGATCTGAACAGGCTTAAGTAACTTTATGGGTCATTTCTCGGGATGATTGAATACCCTATTATTCTCTTTGATGGCTATCCGGCGAATACCTCGCCGCTATTCAAGTATTCGCGAATATTCGACCCCCAATGTAAGTCTATGGGAAACCAGAATAATTTCACATCGGACCTGTCGGTGACCTGTGGTGACTGAGGAAAAGGCTGAAATGGATGGGAAAAGGCTGCACAGTATGGGCACAGCCTGCAGAAGGTGCCTGACTGCATTTCTGGTGTCTTTGAATAACGTGGTCAGAGCAGCACGTGGCGCTTACGTAGTCGCCAGAACAGCTCTCAATCCAAAGTAAAAGAGGGGAAATTGCTAAGAAACAGTTTCTAGTGCCTAATTACTAATAAAACGTCAAATCAAGCCCCGACCGCCACAAAAACACTTTAGCAAATGTTCACACGTTTCGTTTTTTATATTTTTCCTTCTTTTCGATAGAATATACATTATATTGGTGTCTGTCTCGCACCTTCCTTTTTTGGGACAAATTTGACAGCACTTTAAAAGGTCAGCTACAATGTGCCTGTTGGGATGTTGGCCTTGCCCTCCTCCTCCTCCTCCACCAGCTCCAGTGGCCCTCTACTCAAATGTAGGAAGGGCCACTGGCTGTCCTCAAATCTCTGACTTCTTGGGGCTCTCAGTTGAGCCCTGTAACCCACATTGGGGAGTGACGGCAGTCATTTGTAGTTTTCTGCGTCCTCTATATCATTAGTGTGAAAGTTGGAGTACGTACTCCATAACACTTTACAGTGCT
Organism: Anomaloglossus baeobatrachus; assembly: GCF_048569485.1. Taxonomy (NCBI): domain Eukaryota; kingdom Metazoa; phylum Chordata; class Amphibia; order Anura; family Aromobatidae; genus Anomaloglossus; species Anomaloglossus baeobatrachus. Next base: position 3,601,205 of record NC_134355.1, on the reverse strand, counting down.
ATTGCCAATGTGGCCATTTGGGTGTTGACCTTGCCCTCCTCCTCCTCCTATTCATCCACCAACACCACCGGCTAAAGTGGCCCTCTATTCAAATTCTATTGACATTATTCAGTAATGTATGTTTTATGGACATCAAAGCTGATGTCATTGATGATGATTGCGTCTGACCACTATCAGGTTGGGAGCCGGAGGCATCATGGCCTGCTTCCTAGACCGCAGTTTGTGAAGCATGCAGCACTGGGGAAGTGACAGCAGTTTCACTCTGGAACTCCGGCTTTATTCCACCAGCTAACACCGAGGATTTAAAAAAATTCAGTTTCACCAGGGGGGAATGGTTCAGACACCATGGAGCACTGCATCAGAAGGTACTCCCAATAGTGCTCAACAGCTTATTTAAAAAAAATTGGTAGGATTTGCAACATGATATGCCAAGGAGTTTAATACATTCATTTTCTGACACCGCCAAAAGGTCGCAGAAAGCCTCTGTTCCCACAAGCCGATACGGCAAAATCTCAAGGGTTATCAATCGTGCAATGTGTGCAGTTATGGTTTCTGCCCTTGGGTGCATAAAGGGGTATTTTAGCTTCTTTTCAAAGGTCTGTGGTATGGTCAACCGAACGGAACGCTGGGACACCAAAGCGGATGTCGTTGATGATTGAGTTTGGCCAACATCAGCTTGGGAGAAGGAGGCATCAGCGCCACCTTCTTGCACATCAGTTTGTGAAGCATGCAGCCCAGAGGAAGTGTCAGAGTTTGGAGTCTGGAACTCAGGCTTTATTCCACTAGCTAACACCGAGGATTCAGACACTATGGAGCACTGCATCAGTAGTTACTCCCAACAGTTGGGGTTTACAGTTGGGTTTTTTTTTTTCAAAAAATTGGTAAGATTTGCAACAGGACATAACATGGCAAAGAGTTTAATACATTCAGTTCCTTTAGGGTGTAGTGGTTCAGACACCATGGAGCACAGCATCACAAGGTACTCCCAACAGCTCCCAACAGCTTATTTTAAAAAAAAATGGTAGCATAAGCAACAGGGCATAACATGCCAAGAAGCTAAAAAAAATTCTGGTTTTGCAGGGGGCCATGTGTAACACACCGTGGAGCACAGCATCAATCAAGAACACAAATGGAGACTGCCTGACCAATTGTTCTAGACAGTGCAGCCTCGACAGTGCTTGTGCCAGTGCATAGTGTAGGCTTTAAAAATATTGCCCTGGGTAATTGGGCCAAACAATTACATGGCAGCAGCATAACAAGTTACATTAGTTATGCGGTGTCATTAGATGATAGAAGACAAAATAGTCTTGAATGAGAAACAATGGAACTTTGGGGCTACACTTATTATTGGGTGTTAACAGGCGGCCTGAGATACTCTGGGGCAATCCATCTATGGTACATTTTGATCATCGTCAAATGGTCTGCACTTTCCGTGCATAGTCGTGTGCGACTATCTGTTATTATTGACCCCGCTGAGCTGAAAACACGCTCAGACAACACACTCGCAGCAGGGCAAGCTAGCACTTCCAAAGCGTATAAGGCGAGGTCTGGCCAAGTGTTGAGCTTGGAAACCCAATAGTTAAAGGGAACAGTAGACTCGGAAAGCACGCTGATACGGTCACCTACATAGTCCCTCACCATCTTACTTAACTGTTCCCTCCTTGTCATCGTTCCCCCAACCATTATCTGATTCGCAGTTGACGGTTTGTGGAAAATGGACCAGTTTTGGCACATTAGTCCCCCGCCTGTGTTGCTCCTACTATGCGTAGCCCTCTCTTGTAATCCTGTTGCGGGAGATGACACGCTACCTCTGACGCCAGCGTGATCTGAGGGTAATAGTTTCATCAACTGCTCCACTACAGCCCTCTTGAATGTCTCCATATTACAATCCTTATTTGCCTCCACAAGTAGCAAAGCAAATTTGTCTTTGTAGCGTGGGTCAAGGAAGGTACATAACCAGTATTTGTTGTCTGCCAAAATGTGGACTAGCGACAGTCATGAGAAAGGCCGTGTGACATGAACTGTGCAGACAAGAGGAGAAAAGTACCGCACATGATGGGGAGCACAACAACAATGATTGATAAGAAACAACCTTTATTTGTAGTAAAAGTTAAAACCCATTAAAATACAAAACACACACCTAATGGCACGGCATGCGCCCACCGTCCCGCTCTCAAAACAATGTTGTGCGTATTACAAATCATGAGATACAAGCATGAATGACATATAGCAGTACTTATAATAACAATAAATTTTTCAGCCTGTATACAGCACAACAAACCCAGAGGGAAACAAGCATATGTCCTCATAAAGCCACAGGGCAAAGGGAGGCCCAATAATACCAGGACATGGTCAGTGATATATAGTTTGCAAATTGCTGGCTAAAATAAAGTAGCCTGATGTGGCACCATACCTATGCTCATATGCGGACCATAAGTCCCTCTAGGAGAAGGGGGAGTAAAAATGGCAGCAAGGACGGGGGGTAGGCATGAATACCGTGAGCAGAGCCCACGCGTATCGCCGTAAAAACACGGCTTCCTCAGGGTAGGCGTGCACACAACTACAAAAAAAGGGAGATTATAAAGGGTGTAACATCATAAGGAACATGTAAATCACATGTTAGGTGCATTAATTGTTGGTCCGGACCGGTCCGCCATGGAATGATGTGTATGAAGCATCGCAGTATGGTATATGCGATGCGCGTCGCCATCTTGGAAAGTCCGCGCATGCGCGGGAAGTGTGACATGAACTGTGCCATGTGTCCCAGACTCCGAACCTGAAACCTCTGTGTGTCACTGCTAAGAATACATTCTGTCTCCCTAAACCTCCTCTCCTCCTCAGTCTGTCTCTCCTCCTCCTCCTCAGGCCATCCATGCTGGATAGCCCTGAAGCTTGGGTTGTCAATCCTTGGTTACCAACTTCAAAGCATTCCTGTTCTTCATCATCCTCTTCATCCTCATGATGCTGACCAAAGGTGGCCTGAGCTTGTTGGCCGAGGTTGTGCGGATTACTAGCAACCGTTGTGAAGTCTGGATCCACTGACACCTCGGGTGCATGAACACTTTGGTCATTCAGACCATCCAGAGAGCGTTTCAATAAACAAATCAGTGGAATGGTAATACTGATACAGCATCCTCACTGCTCACAATCTTGGTACAGTAATCAAAATTCTCCAAGTCCTGACAAATATCTGCAATCCACACCCACTCGGCAGTCCTTATGTCTGGCAGCTGTGTCTGACGGGCATGTTCCAGGTGGAATTGGGATACTGCCCTCTGCTGCTCATGGATCCTGGCCATCATATCATAGGTTGAATTCCATCTCGTAGGGAGGTCACATATTAGTCTGTGACTGTGAAGTGTAAGCGCTGATGCAGCACTGCCAGGCCAGCAAAAGAGGGCGATGACTTGCGGAAATGTGCGCTAATACGTGGTACCTTGGTAAGTAGGTGTGGTATCCCAGGGTATTTCTTCAGAAAGTGCTGAACTACTAAATTTACAACATGGGCCATACAAGGAACGTGTACAAGCTTTCCAAGCTTTAAAGCCGCTACCAGATTACGACCATTATCGTACACTACCAACCCTGGACGGAGATCCAAAGGCTCAAGCCTCTCATCTGTCTGCTCAGTTATCGCTTTCAAAAGCTCAGGTGCCATGTGAGATTTGTCACCGATACAGATGAGCTTCAGTAGAGCGTGTTGCCGCTTAGCCGAGGCAGTGCTGCAGAGATCCCAGCTGGGGAATGATGTCCACGGTTGGACACCAGCGAATGTTGAGGAGGATGCACAGGAGCCACATGAAAAGTAGGTGGAGGAGGGAGTTGTTGCTGTGTAAGAGGCTACTGATACTGTGATTGAAGTGGGCCCTGCTATTCTGGGTGTGAGAATTATATGGGATGTTTCCGGCTCAGACTCTTTACCAGCTGCCGCCAGGTACACCCAGTCAGTGAGATGTAGCATACCTGTCCACTTGCGCTTGTCCATGTGTCTGTGGTTAAGTGGACCTTCCCTGTTATGGCGTTGGTGAGAGCCCATTTGATGTTTACAGGCATGTGATTGTGGAGAGCGGGGATGGCACAACGAGAAAAATAGTGGCGGCTAGGCATAGAGTACCGATGTTCTAACACAGCCAAAAGGTCGAGAAAGCTTCTGATCTCACAAGCCGATACGGCAACATCTCAAGAGCTATCAATCGTGCAATCTTTGCAGTTATGGTTTCTTTCCTTGGGTGCGTAACGAGGTATTTTCGCTTCTTTTCGAAGGTCTGTGGTATGGACAACTGAACGGAACGCTGGGACATTGAAGCTGATGTCGTTGATGATTGAGTTTCGCCAACATCAGCTTGGGAGAAGGAGGCATCAGTGCCACCTTCTTGCACACCAGTTTGGGAAGCAGGCAGCCCAGGGGAAGTGGCAGAGTTTGGAGTCTGGAAATCGTGTTTTTTACCTAGAGCTGTCAACCATTTAGTGGTGTGCTTGGCTAACATATGGTTTCTCATGCTGGAGGTGCTCAAGCTGGAAGTATTTTTGCGTCTGCTAAGCTTGGTCCGACAGATTTGACAAATGGCAACCGTTTGGTCCGAAGGACTCTTGGAAAAAAAGCTCCCACACAATCGCACCATGGACCCTTGGACTCTGAGATGGCAAAGGTGGTGCACGGACCCTTGGACTCTGAGATGGCACAGGTAGTGGTGTCATGTGCACAGTCGATTGACCTCTGGCAATAGTCGAAACCCTATGTCTTACAGCCTTTTTGCGGACTATGGGCACATGCGCCTCTGCACTGCTGCTCTCACAATCCATGCCACACGTCCATGTTGGATCAGTCACCTCATCATCGACCTGGTCGTCTTCAAATTCCCGAAGGTCAATATCTTCGGGAATGGAGGTTTCAGGTTGACCTGAGGGAAACTGTGTCTCATCATCCTCCAACACTTCCACCTGATTGCCCAGCATGTCACGGCCAACAACGTGACTTTCTTCTGGCCCTGGGTGCTGAAAGATCTGTGCATCACTGCACACCATGGTCTCACCTGCGTTGGTGGTGTGGTGAGAAGCAAGAAAGGTCAAAGGGTCCTGTAAACAGTTCCTCAGAGTAACCTGCTTTGGTGTCATATGTTTCCTTAGAATACTGATGTTGTGAGGAAGGTGGACCAGGCTGAGGATTTGATGGCCCAGCCTCTGGGCTAAAGTCTGTCTGTGTGGACCCTTGGGATTTGCTACTCGACAAGTAACTGGAGGCATTTTCTGCTAGCCAACTCGTTACCTGTTCGCACTGTTCAGGGCACAAAAGTGCTTTCCCACGTGGAGAAGAAAATTGGGATAGGAAGGCAGAGGTAGATAAAGCAGGAACCTTTTTCTTTGGCTCGATCACACTGCTTGGGAGACCATCACTGTCACCACCACCTCGTCCATGGCCCTTACCCCCTCTTTTTCCCATTTTTTTGGTTTGATTATTCAAGGTGAATACTGTAACGTGACCTTTTCTACAGGCAGTGGAACTGATGCCCGATTGTTAAACCTGCGTTAATAGTTTCTCACGATAGCTTTTTCTGTAAGTCTAAAAACCGAAAGGTACCTTTATTGGACAAACTACCACTTGTAGGAGTCGACAAAGATGTTGTGAATGTCTTTCAGTCCCAAAAGTAAACAGGGTTTGACAACACTTGTATTTTAGTATTGGTTTTTGGCACTCAGACTGTGTTTTAGTAAAAGCAGGCCACTATGTAGGTACTGTAAGATATGAAGCCCCCAAAGTATGCTAGTGTGCTGATAGAAAGGTACTGGCCTTCAGGCAGAAGTAGTGCCACTGACACCGAGTATTAACCCCTTCACGACCGGCCGATTTTTCGCTTTCCGTTTTTTTTTTTCGCCATTCTTTTTCTGAGAGACGTAACTTTTTTATTTTTAGTCAATATGGTCATGTGAGGGCTCATTTTTTGTGGAACGAGCTGTACTTTTAAATGAAACTATCAGTTTTACCATATAGTGTACTGGAAAACGGCAAAAAAATTCCAAATGCAGAAAAATTGCAAAAAAAGTGTGATAGCACTATGGTTTTTGAGATATTTTATTCACTGTGTTCACTATATGGTAAAACTGATGTGTGGGTGTGATGCCTCAGGTCAGTGCGAGTTCGTAGACACCAAACATGTATAAATTTACTTTTATAGAAGGGGGTTAAAAAAAAATCGGAAGTTTGTCCGAAAAAAGTGGCGCACGTTTTACGCCATATTCCGTGACCCGTAGCGTTTTCATTTTTCGGGATCTATGGCTCAGTGACGGCTTATTTTTTGCGTCTCGAGCTGATGGTACCATTTTTGCGCAGATGCTACATTTTGATCGCCTCTTATTGCATTTTGCGCAAGAGTTGTGGCGACAAAAAACGTCATTTTGGCGTTTGGAATTTTTTTGCCGCTATGCCGTATACTGATCAGATTAATTGATTTTATATTTTGATAGATCGGGCGTTTCTGAACTCGGCGATACAAAAAGTGTGTATATTTTTTATTTTTTTAACCCTTTAATTTTCAATGGGGCGAATGGGGGGGTGATTTGAACTTTTAGGTTTTTTTGTTTTTTTTTAATTTTTTAAAACTTTTTTTTTAACTTTTTTTTTTATTTTACTAGTCCCCCTGGGGGGCTATTGCGATCAGCATTCCGATCGCTCTGCAGTATCTGCTGATCACAGCTACAAGGCTGTAAACAGCAGATACGCTCTCTTTCTCTTTTGCTGTGCCGCTGGCACAGCGAAAGTGAAAGCAAGTCATGTGTAGTACAGGAGTCATCACATGACCCTGTGCTACCATGACAACTATCGGAAGTCACATGATCGCGTCACGTGACTTCCGGTATCAGGCGGTAAGTAAAACTTTACCGCGATCGCGCTTATAATAGCGCTGTCACGTATTGACAGCGCCATTTAAGGGGTTAATCGGCACGAGCAGATAACGATTCTGCTCGTGCCTAGCAAGCACACATCTCAGCTGTGAAAATCAGCTGAGATGTGCGTCGATCGCAGCATGCTGCCGGCGGCAGACTGCGGGCAGTAACATTGGGACATTTAGGACGTAATTTTACGGCCCATGGTCGTTAAGGGGTTAATAAAAATGTGGTGACTGTGAACTGAGATGGTGACTGACAGGCACTACACTACACCTGAACCCGTTGTTTTTACAATATTGTGATCTTTTTTTTTTTTTGCAAGTTGTAATATTTATGCCTAGTATAACAGACACAAGGGATGTAGCAGTGCTGAGATTGTTGATTATTAGTAGCAGATGTCAGGACAGCTTTAAATCTCTCCCTGCCTGTGAATAAGCTCTCCCTTTATCACACACTGCAGTAACAGACCGTATGCAGCACTAATAAGAGGATTTTTTTTTTTTTGGCAGGTTTAAAACAGGAACGGCTGTCATCTAACTAGGCAATGCAGTAACACTGTCCCTATACCTGTTTCTATGATTTACACAGCTGCTAACACAGAGTGGACACTGTCTTCAGCCCTTAGAAGGACTATTTTGGATTCTGCAGCAGGAACATTATCTCATAGAACGCACTGCACTGTCCCTATACCTGTTTCTATGATTTACACAGTCGCTAGCAGCTAATGCCAAATATCTTCAGCCCTTAGAAGGACTAATATTAGTTGGCTGGAGAAACGCTGTCCCGCACATAGTACAGTCTAGCTACATCGGCAGCTCAGGAATGAATGCGTGCACAAAATGGCGGCAGCCTTATATAGCCCCTATGACGCTGTGCGGCCAAGCCAATCACAGTAACACCAGAACAAAGATGGATGTGGCGTTACTGTGAGGGCAAGCAACGTCAGATGTGTTCATTGGCTGGAAAAAGGCGCCAGGAAGTCCAGAAACGAAAATGAAAGTACCGGAGCAAATACCATATTATCCGTCGGATACTGAATACCTCGGATATCCTATTATCTGCCGGATACCGAATAGTGGCGAATACATTCGCTGATCCCCAGTCATTTCCCACAATCTCCTATGGCTCAAGGTTAATTAAGTATTTGATCCTATGCCCCTCCTTAACAATAGGAGTTAGAGACAGGAGAGGAGCTAGATGCAGAAGGGGAAGCTAGAGTCAGAGGGAGGAACTAGAGGCAGAGGAAGGAGATAAATAGAGGGGAGAAGCTAGAGGCAGAGGGGGGCTAGAGGCAGAGGGGGGCTAGAGGCAGAAGGAGGAGGAGCAGCTAGAGGCAGAGGGGGGCTAGAGGCAGAAGAAGGAGGAGCTAGAGGCAGAGGGGGGCTAGAGGCAGAGGGGGGCTAGAGGCAGAAGGAGGAGGAGCTAGAGGCAGAAGAAGGAGGAGCTAGAGGCAGAGGGGGGCTAGAGGCAGAGGGGGGCTAGAGGCAGAGGGGGGCTAGAGGCAGAAGGAGGAGCTAGAGGCAGAGGGGGGCTAAAGGCAGAAGGAGGAGCTAGAGGCAGAGGGAGGAGCTAGAGGCAGAGGGGGGCTAGAGGCAGAGAGGGAAGCTAGAATCAGAAGCATAGGGGGAGCTGGAGGCATGGGAGGAGGAGCTAAAGGCAGAGGGAGGAGCTGGTGACAGGAGAGGAGCTAGAGGCAGAAGGGGAAGGAGCTAGAGGCAGAAGGAGGCGCAAAAGGCAAAAAAAAGAGTTAGATACAGGGGAGGAGCTAGAAACAGAGGGAGGAGCTAGACACAGGGGGAGGAGTAAGAGGCAGAGGAAAGAGGTGGATACAGAGGGAGGATCTAGATACAGGGGGAGGAGCTACAGGCAGAAGGAGCTAGAGGCAGAAAGAAGAGCTAAAGAAAGAGTGAGGAGCTAAATACAGGGGGAGGAGTTATAGGCAGGGGAAGGCGCTAGAGGGAGGAGCTAGAAGCAGAGGGAGGCGTTTAGAAGCAGATGAAGGAGGTGCTAGATGCAGAGGGAGGAGCTATATACAGGGGGAGTAGCTAGAGACAGGGAGGAAGTAGAGGCAGACGGGGAGGAGCTATAGTGCAACATTGTGATTTTGGGAGATTTTAACTCTCCAGATATTTGTTGGGAATCTATATCAGGTAAAAGTAACAGGTCCAGAAAATTCTTATCTTCTCTCACTGACAACTTTATCTTTCAAAAGGTAGAAGACAGAACAAAATGTGCCATCTTGGACCTAATTCTTACCAACAGGGAGGAAATTGTTGAGGAAGTAAAGGTGGCTAAGCATTTAGGAGGCAGTGACCCGGCTATCCGTGAATTTTAGATTACAAGATGAGGAAGACCTGCGAGGACGAGGACATAAAGGGTTTGTCCACTACTTTTACATTCATGTCTATCCTTAGGAGAGGTCATCAATGTCTGATCGGCTGTGGTCTGACATCTGGCACCCCCACTGATGAGCTGTTCTCAGGGCCAGCGGCGTTAGCAGGCAGCCGGAAATGGTCAGTTCTGGAGCGTTCCCATATTCTGACAGCGGCCAGGCCCGGTACTACACATCTGCCTCCTATAGATTTGAATGGAAGGCAGATGTGCAGCGCCTAGAGGTGCAGCTCCCAGATGTGCAGCGCCCAGATGTGCAGCGCCCAGAGGTGCAGAACCCAGAGGTGCAGCGCCCAGAGGTGCAGAACCCAGAGGTGCAGCGCCCAGAGGTGCAGCACCCAGAGGTGCAGCGCCCAGAGGTGCAGAACCCAGAGGTGCAGCGCCCAGAGGTGCAGCGCCCAGATGTGCAGCGCCCAGAGGTGCAGCACCCAGAGGTGCAGCTCCCAGATGTGCAGCGCCCAGAGGTGCAGCACCCAGATGTGCAGCTCCCAGAGGTGCAGCTCCCAGATGTGCAGCACCCAGAGGTGCAGCACCCAGATGTGCAGCGCCCAGAGGTGCAGCACCCAGAGGTGCAGCTCCCAGATGTGCAGCGCCCAGATGTGCAGCGCCCAGATGTGCAGCTCCCAGATGTGCAGCGCCCACAGGTGCAGCACCCAGAGGTGCAGCTCCCAGATGTGCAGCGCCCAGAGGTGCAGCTCCCAGATGTGCAGCGCCCAGAGGTGCAGCTCCCAGAGGTGCAGCGCCCAGATGTGCAGCGCCCAGAGGTGCAGCGCCCAGATGTGCAGCGTCCTGTGCCACTATCAGAAGATGGGACAGCTCCAGACCTGAGCATTCCCGGTCTCTTGTTGCCACCGCTCGCCCTGAGGACAGCTGATCGGCGGGGGTGCCAGGTGTCGGACTCTGACTGACCAAACAATGATGACCTCTCCTAAGGAAAGACCATCAAGGTAAAGGTAGTGGACAATCGTTTTAAGGTTGGATTTCAGAAAGGTAGATTTTAACGGACTCAGAAGGAGAGCAGGACAGGTCTAATGGCCGGATGTTCTAAAGGACAGAAATGTCCGAGAAGGATGGGAGATTTTACTAAATGAAACTCTCACTGCACAATCTGTAACAATTCCCCAAAATAAGGAAGAATAAGAAGCGACTAGAGACCAGGATGGATGAACACAGAACCTAGGAAGAAAGAAATGTATAGAGGGGGCAAATCTATAGAATATAATGTCTGCAGACCCTGAGGGCAAGCGATAGAAGAGCCAAAGCCTGGAGTCAGGCTGCAAGGGCGACCAGAAGCAATAAAAGAGGATATGGGGTATGTGACAAGAAAAGTCACAGATGCTATAGGACGTTAGAGGATGAAAATAGTGAAGTGGTAAATAACGATGTAGAGAAGGCCGTGTCATGCCGCGGGTTTGATCTGGTGGTCTGCCGTGTTGTGGTCCGTTTCCTTCTCCGCTAATCCACAGTCTGGTTTGTTCAGTGTCCGGGTTCTGAACTATTTGTCTGTGTGTTTACACGTGTTGTATTCATTGCCTTTCCACCAGCAGGTGTCCTCTATTATGTAGTAGAGTTGGCTCTATCACCCGGTGGGTGCGGCTATTTACACCCTCCCCAGGCGTCCATTCCCTGCTGCTGATATTTCCACAGTGGACCCTGCTTGGAGCCGCAGCCTGATGCATTTGTGTGTCGCCTTTTTTATATTTCTTTTGTTTTACGCTGCACCTTCCCCCGGCTTCTTAAGGAGGTACGTGGGACCCTCGATGGCCGCTAGGGAGCAACTAGTCTGAGTGATCACCTGAGTCATCTGATTAAGGTGGTCCCATTCTGCGCGGGGTCTTGGAGCTGCACAGCTGGGACCTCCGGTCCGTATGAGAATCGGGCAGGTCAGGGGTAGTGGTCTTAGGTAAAACCTTATTTTTCATTATTTACCACCTGTGCACTATAGTGCGCATAACATTATCACCAGGCCACCCCATCTTTCATGTGTGCTGAGATGTCTCCGTGGACGTGGTTGCGCCATTACAACCACATGCCACCGCTGCAGCAGTCGCGTCTCATCCATGGGTTGTTTCCGAACCTAAGCTGAAATTCCCAGACTGCTTCATTGGGGAGCGAATAAGTTTTCTATTTTTTCTTCTTGGTGTAAACGGTATTTTCGCCTCGGTCCCGTGTCTTCTGCGGAGGATCAGCGTGTGGGCCTTGTCATCAGCGTGTGGGCCTTGTCATCAGCATGTGGACATTGTCATCAGCGTGTGGTCATTGTCATCAGCGTGTGGTCATTGTCATCAGCGTGTGGTCATTGTCATCAGCGTGTGGTCATTGTCATCAGCGTGTGGTCATTGTCATCAGCGTGTGGTCATTGTCATCAGCGTGTGGGCATTGTCATCAGCGTGTGCTCTTGTCATCAGCGTGTGGTCATTGTCATGTCTTTGCTTCGTGGGATCCTCAGGCGTGGGCATTTTCTTTGAGGGTTCTCCAATATTCCCCTCTGTAGACGCTTTCTTCTCTGCCCTGGGTCTCGCTTATGATGACCGGATAAGGTTGCAGCCGGTCCGGAGTCAGCGATCTGCAGGCTGCTTCATGGGAGTCAGAAGGTGGAGGACCATTGCTCCCAGTGCAGACGGTGGGCACTGGAGGTCTCCCGGAATGGTCCAGCTCTCCACGCCCAGTGTTGTCAGGGTTGTCCTAGTAAGATCAGAGACATGATGGCTTATTGTTAGTGAGAGGTGGACCCAAATTATAAAGTTCGGGGTACATACCAGACGTGCAATGTCCGTGCGGACCCCGAACACAGACATCTCAGGGAAGTCCGTGTTACTTATAATAATCTTATAGCTGAGATTGTGAAACGTATAAGTCGGGGGGGAGGGGAGGCGGGGGTTGGGTGGGTTGGGGGGGTTGGGGTGGGGGGGGCCGGCTTTGTGCACTTCTGGGTATGTTTACTTAACCTGCTGGGATTCTATTCATGCATTCATGTCTTTGTACTTAATCTGACTGTTCTTTGGCGTCCACTTAGCGCCTCCTGGTGGCTAAACCTGTTTATCTGTTTATAGCTTTTTTGACTGTTTAACTATTTGACTCTGTCACCAGCATCTGTAGTGAGCACTGCTTATTAGTGATTAGTGAGACTTGGATCCTATTTTATATATTTTATATATCTCTGTTATTTCAGAGTATACACTGTTATCATTGTGCTTCTCCAGAGCTGGTTTTTTCCATCTGTCTGTGTAACAATTGTCACTACGTTACACCACGCTCTCCACGCTCTCCATGCTCTCCATGCTCTCCATGCTCTCCATGCTCTCCATGCTCTCCATGCTCTCCATGCTCTCCACGCTCTCCACGCTCTCCACGCTCTCCATGCTCTCCATGCTCTCCATGCTCTCCACGCTCTCCACGCTCTCCACGCTCTCCACGCTCTCCATGCTCTCCATGCTCTCCATGCTCTCCATGCTCTCCATGCTCTCCACGCTCTCCACGCTCTCCACGCTCTCCACGCTCCCCACGCTCCCCACGCTCTCCACGCTCTCCACGCTCTCCACGCTCTCCATGCTCTCCATGCTCTCCATGCTCTCCATGCTCTCCATGCTCTCCACGCTCTCCACGCTCTCCACGCTCCCCACGCTCCCCACGCTCTCCACGCTCTCCACGCTCTCCATGCTCTCCACGCTCTCCACGCTCTCCACGCTCTCCATGCTCTCCATGCTCTCCATGCTCTCTATGTGCAGGATGCTCTCCACGCTCTCCACGCTCTCCATGCTCTCCACGCTCTCCACGCTCTCCATGCTCTCCACACTCTCCACGCTCTCCACGCTCTCCACGCTCTCCACGCTCTCCACGCTCTCCATGCTCTCCACGCTCTCCACGCTCTCCACGCTCTCCACGCTCTCCACGCTCTCCACGCTCTCCATGCTCTCCACGCTCTCCACGCTCTCCACGCTCTCCACGCTCTCCACGCTCTCCATGCTCTCCACGCTCTCCACGCTCTCCACGCTCTCCACGCTCTCCACGCTCTCCATGCTCTCCACGCTCTCCACGCTCTCCACGCTCTCCACGCTCTCCACGCTCTCCACGCTCTCCACGCTCTCCACGCTCTCCACGCTCTCCATGCTCTCCACGCTCTCCACGCTCTCCACGCTCTCCATGCTCTCTATGTGCAGGATGCTCTCCACGCTCTCCATGCTCTCCACGCTCTCCATGCTCTCTATGTGCAGGATGCTCTCCACGCTCTCCATGCTCTCTATGTGCAGGATGCTCTCCATGCTCTCCATGCTCTCTATGTGCAGGATGCTCTCCACACTCTCCATGCTCTCCATGCTCTCTATGTGCAGGATGCTCTCCACACTCTCCATGCTCTCTATGTGCAGGATGCTCTCCATGCTCTCCATGCTCTCCATGCTCTCCATGCTCTCCATGCTCTCCATGCTCTCCATGCTCTCCACGCTCTCCATGCTCTCCATGCTCTCCACACTCTCCATGCTCTCCATGCTCTCTATGTGCAGGATGCTCTCCACGCTCTCCATGCTCTCCACGCTCTCCATGCTCTCTATGTGCAGGATGCTCTCCACGCTCTCCATGCTCTCCACGCTCTCCATGCTCTCTATGTGCAGGATGCTCTCCACGCTCTCCATGCTCTCTATGTGCAGGATGCTCTCCATGCTCTCCATGCTCTCCACGCTCTCCATGCTCTCTATGTGCAGGATGCTCTCCACGCTCTCCATGCTCTCTATGTGCAGGATGCTCTCCATGCTCTCCATGCTCTCCACGCTCTCCATGCTCTCTATGTGCAGGATGCTCTCCACGCTCTCCATGCTCTCTATGTGCAGGATGCTCTCCATGCTCTCCATGCTCTCCACGCTCTCCATGCTCTCCACACTCTCCACGCTCTCCATGCTCTCCATGCTCTCCACGCTCTCCACGCTCTCCACGCTCTCCACGCTCTCCACGCTCTCCACGCTCTCCATGCTGTCCATGCTGTCCATGCTCCCCACGCTCCCCACGCTCCCCACGCTCTCCACGCTCTCCATGCTCTCCACGCTCTCCACGCTCTCCACGCTCTCCACGCTCCCCACGCTCCCCATGCTCTCCATGCTCTCCACGCTCTCCATGCTCTCCATGCTCTCCACGCTCTCCACGCTCTCCACGCTCTCCACGCTCTCCATGCTCTCTATGTGCAGGATGCTCTCCACGCTCTCCATGCTCTCTATGTGCAGGATGCTCTCCATGCTCTCCATGCTCTCCATGCTCTCCATGCTCTCTATGTGCAGGATGCTCTCCACACTCTCCATGCTCTCCATGCTCTCTATGTGCAGGATGCTCTCCACACTCTCCATGCTCTCTATGTGCAGGATGCTCTCCATGCTCTCCATGCTCTCCATGCTCTCCATGCTCTCCATGCTCTCCACGCTCTCCATGCTCTCCATGCTCTCCACACTCTCCATGCTCTCCATGCTCTCTATGTGCAGGATGCTCTCCATGCTCTCCATGCTCTCCATGCTCTCTATGTGCAGGATGCTCTCCATGCTCTCCATGCTCTCTATGTGCAGGATGCTCTCCACACTCTCCATGCTCTCTATGTGCAGGATGCTCTCCATGCTCTCCATGCTCTCCATGCTCTCCATGCTCTCTATGTGCAGGATGCTCTCCATGCTCTCCATGCTCTCCATGCTCTCCATGCTCTCTATGTGCAGGATGCTCTCCATGCTCTCCATGCTCTCTATGTGCAGGATGCTCTCCACACTCTCCATGCTCTCTATGTGCAGGATGCTCTCCATGCTCTCCATGCTCTCCATGCTCTCCATGCTCCCCATGCTCCCCATGCTCCCCATGCTCCCCATGCTCCCCATGCTCCCCATGCTCCCCATGCTCCCCATGCTCTCCACGCTCTCCACGCTCTCCATGTGCAGGATGCTCTCCACGCTCTCCACGCTCTCCATGCTCTCTATGTGCAGGATGCTCTCCGTGCTCTCCGTGCTCTCCACGCTCTCCATGCTCTCCACGCTCTCCACGCTCTCCATGTGCAGGATGCTCTCCACGCTCTCCACGCTCTCCATGCTCTCTATGTGCAGGATGCTCTCCGTGCTCTCCGTGCTCTCCACGCTCTCCACGCTCTCCACGCTCTCCACGTGCAGGATGCTCTCCACGCTCTCCATGTGCAGGATGCCTTGTTCATGTTTTTGAGCCAGTCTGTTATTTATTCATTTTACCTGTGCCCTAGATGTAATTGTCATCTAGTACATCTATATTGGATCTGTCTTTGCCGCTGATTCCTTTGTGTCAGTTGCCATTTATTAAACATATTTGCACTTTACTCCTTGTCCTCCAGTCCTTGGTTGACTGTGTATACCCCTGTGTTATCCTCTATACCCTCCACACTGTATATACCCCTGTGTTATCCTCTATACCCTCCACACTGTATATACCCCCGTGTTATCCTCTATACCCCCCACACTGTATATACCCCTGTAATCCTCTATACCCCCCGCACTGTATATACCCCCGTGTTATCCTCTATACCCCCCACACTGTATATACCCCTGTTATCCTCTATACCCCCCGCACTGTATATACCCCCGTGTTATCCTCTATACCCACCACACTGTATATACCCCTGTTATCCTCTATACCCTCCACACTGTATATACCCCTGTTATCCTCTATACCCCCCACACTGTATATACCCGTTATCCTCTATACCCCCCGCACTGTGTATACCCCCATGTTATCCTCTATACCCCCCACACTGTATATACCCCTGTTATCCTCTATACCCCCCACACTGTATATACCCCTGTTATCCTCTATACCCCCCGCACTGTGTATACCCCCGTGTTATCCTCTATATCCCCGCACTGTGTATACCCCCGTGTTATCCTCTATATCCCCGCACTGTGTATACCCCCGTGTTATTCTCTATATCCCCGCACTGTGTATACCCCCGTGTTATCCTCTATACCCCCCACACTGTATATACCCCCGTGTTATCCTCTATACCCCCCACACTGTATATACCCCCGTGTTATCCTCTATACCCCCCACACTGTATATACCCCTGTGTTATCCTCTATACCCCCCACACTGTATATACCCCTGTGTTATCCTCTATACCCCCGCACTGTATATACCCGTTATCCTCTATACCCCCCACACTGTATATACCCCTGTGTTATACTCTATACCCCCGCACTGTATATACCCGTTATCCTCTATACCCCCCACACTGTATATACCCCCGTGTTATCCTCTATACCCCCCACACTGTATATACCCCCATGTTATCCTCTATACCCCCGCACTGTATATACCCCCGTGTTATCCTCTATACCCCCCACACTGTATATACCCCTGTTATCCTCTATACCCCCCACACTGTATATACCCCTGTTATCCTCTATACCCCCCCACACTGTATATACCCCCGTGTTATCCTCTATACCCCCGCACTGTATATACCTCTGTGTTATCCTCTATACCCTCCACACTGTATATACCCCCGTGTTATCCTCTATACCCCCGCACTGTATATACCCCCGTGTTATCCTCTATACCCTCCACACTGTATATACCCCTGGGTTATACTCTATACCCCCCGCACTGTATATACCCCTGTGTTATCCTCTATACCCTCCACACTGTATATACCCCTGTGTTATACTCTATACCCCCCGCACTGTATATACCCCTGTGTTATCCTCTATACCCTCCACACTGTATATACCCCTGTGTTATACTCTATACCCCCCGCACTGTATATACCCCCGTGTTATCCTCTATACCCCCGCACTGTGTATACCCCCGTGTTATCCTCTATACCCCCGCACTGTATATACCCCCGTGTTATCCTCTATACCCCCGCACTGTATATACCCCCGTGTTATCCTCTATACCCCCGCACTGTATATACCCCCGTGTTATCCTCTATACCCCCCACACTGTATATACCCCCGTGTTATCCTCTATACCCCCGCACTGTATATACCCCCGTGTTATCCTCTATACCCCCGCACTGTATATACCCCCGTGTTATCCTCTATACCCCCGCACTGTATATACCCCCGTGTTATCCTCTATACCCCCGCACTGTATATACCCCCGTGTTATCCTCTATACCCCCCACACTGTATATACCCGTTATCCTCTATACCCTCCACACTGTATATACCCCTGTGTTATCCTCTATACCCCCCACACTGTATATACCCGTTATCCTCTATACCCTCCACACTGTATATACCCCTGTTATCCTCTATACCCCCCGCACTGTGTATACCCCCGTGTTATCCTCTATATCCCCGCACTGTGTATACCCCCGTGTTATCCTCTATATCCCCGCACTGTGTATACCCCCGTGTTATTCTCTATATCCCCGCACTGTGTATACCCCCGTGTTATACTCTATACCCCCGCACTGTATATACCCGTTATCCTCTATACCCCCCACACTGTATATACCCCCGTGTTATCCTCTATACCCCCCACACTGTATATACCCCCATGTTATCCTCTATACCCCCGCACTGTATATACCCCCGTGTTATCCTCTATACCCCCGCACTGTATATACCTCTGTGTTATCCTCTATACCCTCCACACTGTATATACCCCCGTGTTATCCTCTATACCCCCGCACTGTATATACCCCCGTGTTATCCTCTATACCCTCCACACTGTATATACCCCTGGGTTATACTCTATACCCCCCGCACTGTATATACCCCTGTGTTATCCTCTATACCCTCCACACTGTATATACCCCTGTGTTATACTCTATACCCCCCGCACTGTATATACCCCTGTGTTATCCTCTATACCCTCCACACTGTATATACCCCTGTGTTATACTCTATACCCCCCGCACTGTATATACCCCCGTGTTATCCTCTATACCCCCGCACTGTGTATACCCCCGTGTTATCCTCTATACCCCCGCACTGTATATACCCCCGTGTTATCCTCTATACCCCCGCACTGTATATACCCCCGTGTTATCCTCTATACCCCCGCACTGTATATACCCCCGTGTTATCCTCTATACCCCCCACACTGTATATACCCTCGTGTTATCCTCTATATCCCCGCACTGTGTATACCCCTGTTATCCTCTATACCCCCCCGCACTGTGTATACCCCCGTGTTATCCTCTATACCCCCCACACTGTATATACCCCCGTGTTATCCTCTATATCCCCGCACTGTGTATACCCCCGTGTTATCCTCTATACCCCCGCACTGTATATACCCCCGTGTTATCCTCTATACCCCCCACACTGTATATACCCGTTATCCTCTATACCCTCCACACTGTATATACCCCTGTTATCCTCTATACCCCCCACACTGTATATACCCCTGTTATCCTCTATATCCCCGCACTGTGTATAC
The DNA here is from genome assembly GCF_048569485.1 of Anomaloglossus baeobatrachus. Classification (NCBI taxonomy): domain Eukaryota; kingdom Metazoa; phylum Chordata; class Amphibia; order Anura; family Aromobatidae; genus Anomaloglossus; species Anomaloglossus baeobatrachus. The sequence continues at coordinate 3,582,548 of NC_134355.1, read as the reverse complement.
CCCCGTGTTATTCTCTATATCCCCGCACTGTGTATACCCCCGTGTTATACTCTATACCCCCGCACTGTATATACCCGTTATCCTCTATACCCCCCACACTGTATATACCCCCGTGTTATCCTCTATACCCCCCACACTGTATATACCCCCATGTTATCCTCTATACCCCCGCACTGTATATACCCCCGTGTTATCCTCTATACCCCCGCACTGTATATACCTCTGTGTTATCCTCTATACCCTCCACACTGTATATACCCCCGTGTTATCCTCTATACCCCCGCACTGTATATACCCCCGTGTTATCCTCTATACCCTCCACACTGTATATACCCCTGGGTTATACTCTATACCCCCCGCACTGTATATACCCCTGTGTTATCCTCTATACCCTCCACACTGTATATACCCCTGTGTTATACTCTATACCCCCCGCACTGTATATACCCCTGTGTTATCCTCTATACCCTCCACACTGTATATACCCCTGTGTTATACTCTATACCCCCCGCACTGTATATACCCCTGTGTTATCCTCTATATCAGGGTTCCCCAACTCCAGTCCTCAAGGCACACCACCAGTGCATGTTTTCAGGATTTCCTTAGCATTGCACTGCTGTTGGAACCAGCACCTGGGCAGGTGATTACATTAACACCTGTGCAATACTAAGGAAATCCCAAAAACCTGCACTGTTGGTGTGCCTTGAGGACTGGAGTTGGGACCTCTGCTCTATACCCCCTGCACTATATATACCCCCATGTTATCCTCTATACCCCCGCACTGTATACACCCCCGTGTTATCCTCTATAACCCCCGGCACTGTATATATGTGACGCCCTGGACTAGCCAGGTAGTCACAGGTAGACCCCCTGCACAAACACCAGCCCCTAATAAGGTAACAGCAGCCAACCTACAAACCCTTGTCACCTCTCTGTGTTCAATGGTCACACCAGGGGGCGGAGCCAGGCAGTTGGCCACGCCCACCGAGGAGTCCAGAGGGCCTGAGACAGGACACAAACAGTCAGTTAAGAGTTAGCGGAGTTCAAGTGCAGCAGGCTCTGGCGACAGGTCTGCAGCGACAACACTGACCGGTGCCGGGGTTGTAGCCCTGGTACCGTGCCAAGGAGGCAGACGGTGGTGGCCGCCTGCAGGAGCCAGGAAGACGGCTGGTGGAACCGTAAGGGACCAGGACAGGGTAGTGGCCCACTGGTACCGAACCAGGGAGCCAACTGGAAACCGGAGCACCAGGAGGGGTACCCAGACCCAGAACGAGGTCCAGAAGCCACTGGACCACGTCGAATTCACTGATTGAGGTTGGGACCTTAGGTCCTTTCCCGTCCCAAGACCCGAAAGACGGCAACAGCCCACCGAGGGGGATAGAAAGCCACCGCACAGGCAGAGAGATCCCACGGGCCAGCGCCTGCGGGCAAACGGGTTCCCCGACACACGTAAAGCCGGGGAGCGGACTACTGTTGCTGAAGAATAGGCAGTCAAGTTCTACCACAGAGGTGCAGGAGAAAGGCGGGAACCACCAACCTGAGAAAGGGGCACAGCGCAGCCGGCTGCGGGCACTGACCACCATCCTTTTTGGCTTACCAGAGACTCCGGTGTATCTGTCATAGTGAGTACAACAGTGCCCTCGGGCCGCGCACCGCACCACACAATCACCGGGCCCCGGGACCATCACCCCCTGCCCACGGAGGGGTCAACATCAGGCTGCGCAACACCGTCCCCGGGAGCCTAGTTAACGGCAGCGGTGTGTCCACATTCCCCACAACCCGTGGGTGGCGTCACGAACTTGCATCACTAAACGCCACGGCTCCGGCCGCGAACCTCCCCACCGAAATCCCTACACGTAGCGCCAACCCCCTTTTTAGAGCGACTGTATACCCCCCCCGCACTGTATATACACCCCTCGCACTGTATATACACCCCTCGCACTGTATATATACCCCTCGCACTGTATATATACCCCCGCACTGTATATATACCCCTCGCACTGTATATATACCCCCGCACTGTATATACGCCCGCACTGGTATATACCCCTCGCACTGTATATAGCCCTGTGTTATCCTCTATACTCCCCGCATTGTGTATATACCCCCCCGCACTGTATATACCCTCTTGCACTGTATATACCCTCTTGCACTGTATATACCCTCTTGCACTGTATATACCCCCCTGCACTGTATATACCCTCCGCGCACTGTGTATATACCCCCGCATTGGTATATACCCCTCGCACTGTATATAGCCCTGTGTTATCCTTTATACTCCCCGCACTGTATATACTCCCCCACACTGTATATACCCCCCGCACTGTATATAGCCCTGTTATCCTCTATACTCCCCGCACTGTATATACCCCCCCACACTGTATATACCTCCCGCACTGTATATAGCCCTGTGTTATCCTCTATACCCCCCGCACTGTATATACCCCCCGCACTGTATATACCCCCCGCACTGTATATACCCCCCGCACTGTATATACTCCCCCGAACTGTATATACCCTCCCTGCACTGTATATACCTCCCCCCGCATTGTATACATTGTGTATACCCTCCCTGGACTGTATATACCCTCCCTGGACTGTATATACCCTCCCTGCACTGTATACACCCCCCGCACTGTATACACCCCCCCCGCACTGTATACACCCCCCCGCACTGTATATACCCCCCCCTGCACTGTATATACCCCCACACAGTATATACCCCCACACACTGTATATACCCCCACACACTGTATATACCCCCGCACTGTATATACCCCCGCACTGTATATACCCCTCGCACTGTATATACCCCCCCGCACTGTATATATACCCCCCCGCACTGTATATATACCCCCCCGCACTGTATATACCCCCCCGCACTGTATATACCCCCCCGCACTGTATATACCCCCCCGCACTGTATATACCCCCCTGCACTGTATATACCCCCCCTGCACTGTATATACCCCTCGCACTGTATATAGCCCTGTTATCCTCTATACCCCCCGCACTGTATATACCCCCCCGCACTGTATATACCCCCCCGCACTGTATATACCCCCCCGAACTGTATATACCCTCCCTGCACTGTATATACCCTCCCTGCACTGTATACCCTCCCTGCACTGTATACACCCCCCCTGCACTGTATACACCCCCCCTGCACTGTATATACCCCCCCTGCACTGTATATACCCCCCCTGCACTGTATATACCCCCCCTGCACTGTATACACCCCCTGCACTGTATATACCCCCCCTGCACTGTATATACCCCCCCTGCACTGTATATACCCCCCCTGCACTGTATATACCCCCCCTGCACTGTATATACCCCCCCCTGCACTGTATATACCCCCCCCTGCACTGTATATACCCCCCCCTGCACTGTATATACCCCCCCCTGCACTGTATATACCCCCCCCCTGCACTGTATATACCCGCCTGCACTGTATATACCCCCCCCCTGCACTGTATATACCCCCCCCCTGCACTGTATATACCCCCCCTGCACAGTATATACCCCCCCCTGCACTGTATATACCCCCCCTGCACTGTATATACCCCCCCTGCACTGTATATACCCCCACACACTCAGTATATACCCCCCGCACTCCTGTGTTTTTCTGTCTAGAGTCTTGAATTCGTGACGTCAGTGGGCGTGGTCAGACAGTGACGCGAAAGTTACCATAGCAACAAGACAGCATCTCCGGAGCACAGGACCCCGGAACCGGCTTGTATTACCGGGGGACGCAGGTAACGACCGGCAGAGAGGCCTGCAACCGGCAACCGGCGACCACCCAACCCCCGACTGTGGTAATTACCCCCCTCCTCTCCTGACTGTGGTAATTACCCCCCCCCTCTCCTGACTGTGGTAATTACCCCCCTCCTCTCCTGACTGTGGTAATTACCCCCCTCCTCTCCTGACTGTGGTAATTACCCCCCCTCCTCTCCTGACTGTGGTAATTACCCCCCTCCTCTCCTGACTGTGGTAATTACCCCCCCCCCTCTCCTGACTGTGGTAATTACCCCCCTCCTCTCCTGACTGTGGTAATTACCCCCCCCTCCTCTCCTGACTGTGGTAATTACCCCCCCTCCTCTCCTGACTGTGGTAATTACCCCCTCCTCTCCTGACTGTGGTAATTACCCCCCTCTCCTGACTGTGGTAATTACCCCCTCCTCTCCTGACTGTGGTAATTACCCCCCCCCTCTCCTGACTGTGGTAATTACCCCCCCCCTCTCCTGACTGTGGTAATTACCCCCCTCCTCTCCTGACTGTGGTAATTACCCCCCTCCTCTCCTGACTGTGGTAATTACCCCCCCTCCTCTCCTGACTGTGGTAATTACCCCCCCTCCTCTCCTGACTGTGGTAATTACCCCCCCCCCTCTCCTGACTGTGGTAATTACCCCCCTCCTCTCCTGACTGTGGTAATTACCCCCCCTCCTCTCCTGACTGTGGTAATTACCCCCCCCCCTCTCCTGACTGTGGTAATTACCCCCCCCCTCTCCTGACTGTGGTAATTACCCCCCTCCTCTCCTGACTGTGGTAATTACCCCCCCCCTCTCCTGACTGTGGTAATTACCCCCCTCCTCTCCTGACTGTGGTAATTACCCCCCCTCCTCTCCTGACTGTGGTAATTACCCCCCCCCCCCTCCTCTCCTGACTGTGGTAATTACCCCCCCTCCTCTCCTGACTGTGGTAATTACCCTCCTCCTCTCCTGACTGTGGTAATTACCCCCCCCCTCTCCTGACTGTGGTAATTACTCTCCTGACTGTGGTAATTACCCCCCTCCTCTCCTGACTGTGGTAATTACCCCCCCCTCTCCTGACTGTGGTAATTACCCCCCCCCTCTCCTGACTGTGGTAATTACCCCCCTCCTCTCCTGACTGTGGTAATTACCCCCCCCCCCTCTCCTGACTGTGGTAATTACCCCCCTCCTCTCCTGACTGTGGTAATTACCCCCCCCCTCTCCTGACTGTGGTAATTACCCCCCCTCCTCTCCTGACTGTGGTAATTACCCCCCTCCTCTCCTGACTGTGGTAATTACCCCCCCTCCTCTCCTGACTGTGGTAATTACCCCCCTCCTCTCCTGACTGTGGTAATTACCCCCCCCCCTCTCCTGACTGTGGTAATTACCCCCCCCCTCTCCTGACTGTGGTAATTACCCCCCCCCCTCTCCTGACTGTGGTAATTACCCCCCTCCTCTCCTGACTGTGGTAATTACCCCCCCCCCTCTCCTGACTGTGGTAATTACCCCCCCCCTCTCCTGACTGTGGTAATTACCCCCCTCCTCTCCTGACTGTGGTAATTACCCCCCCCCCTCTCCTGACTGTGGTAATTACCCCCCTCCTCTCCTGACTGTGGTAATTACCCCCCCCCTCTCCTGACTGTGGTAATTACCCCCCTCCTCTCCTGACTGTGGTAATTACCCCCCCCCTCTCCTGACTGTGGTAATTACCCCCCTCCTCTCCTGACTGTGGTAATTACCCCCCTCCTCTCCTGACTGTGGTAATTACCCCCCTCCTCTCCTGACTGTGGTAATTACCCCCCCTCCTCTCCTGACTGTGGTAATTACCCCCCCCCTCTCCTGACTGTGGTAATTACCCCCCCTCCTCTCCTGACTGTGGTAATTACCCCCCCTCCTCTCCTGACTGTGGTAATTACCCCCCTCCTCTCCTGACTGTGGTAATTACCCCCCCCCCTCTCCTGACTGTGGTAATTACCCCCCTCCTCTCCTGACTGTGGTAATTACCCCCCTCCTCTCCTGACTGTGGTAATTACCCCCCTCCTCTCCTGACTGTGGTAATTACCCCCCCTCCTCTCCTGACTGTGGTAATTACCCCCCCTCCTCTCCTGACTGTGATAATTACCCCCTCCTCTCCTGACTGTGGTAATTACCCCCCCTCCTCTCCTGACTGTGGTAATTACCCCCCCTCCTCTCCTGACTGTGGTAATTACCCCCCTCCTCTCCTGACTGTGGTAATTACCCCCCTCCTCTCCTGACTGTGGTAATTACCCCCCCCTCCTCTCCTGACTGTGGTAATTACCCCCCCCCTCTCCTGACTGTGGTAATTACCCCCCCCCCCTCTCCTGACTGTGGTAATTACCCCCCCCCCCTCTCCTGACTGTGGTAATTACCCCCCCCCCTCTCCTGACTGTGGTAATTACCCCCCCCTCCTCTCCTGACTGTGGTAATTACCCCCCCCTCCTCTCCTGACTGTGGTAATTACCCCCCCCTCCTCTCCTGACTGTGGTAATTACCCCCCCCTCCTCTCCTGACTGTGGTAATTACCCCCCCTCCTCTCCTGACTGTGGTAATTACCCCCCCTCCTCTCCTGACTGTGGTAATTACCCCCCTCCTCTCCTGACTGTGGTAATTACCCCCCCTCCTCTCCTGACTGTGGTAATTACCCCCCCTCCTCTCCTGACTGTGGTAATTACCCCTCCTCCTCTCCTGACTGTGGTAATTACCCCCCTCCTCTCCTGACTGTGGTAATTATCCCCTCTCCTCTCCTGACTGTGGTAATTACCCCCCTCCTCTCCTGACTGTGGTAATTACCCCCCTCCTCTCCTGACTGTGGTAATTACCCCCCTCCTCTCCTGACTGTGGTAATTACCCCTCCTCCTCTCCTGACTGTGGTAATTACCCCCCCTCCTCTCCTGACTGTGGTAATTACCCCTCCTCCACTCCTGACTGTGGTAATTACCCCTCCTCCACTCCTGACTGTGGTAATTACCCCCCCTCCTCTCCTGACTGTGGTAATTACCCCCCTCCTCTCCTGACTGTGGTAATTACCCCCCTCCTCTCCTGACTGTGGTAATTACCCCCCTCCTCTCCTGACTGTGGTAATTACCCCTCCTCCTCTCCTGACTGTGGTAATTACCCCCCCTCCTCTCCTGACTGTGGTAATTACCCCCCCTCCTCTCCTGACTGTGGTAATTACCCCCTCTCCTCTCCTGACTGTGGTAATTACCCCCTCTCCTCTCCTGACTGTGGTAATTACCCCCTCTCCTCTCCTGACTGTGGTAATTACCCCCCCTCCTCTCCTGACTGTGGTAATTACCCCTCCTCCTCTCCTGACTGTGGTAATTACCCCTCCTCCTCTCCTGACTGTGGTAATTACCCCTCCTCCTCTCCTGACTGTGGTAATTACCCCCCTCTCCTGACTGTGGTAATTACCCCCCTCCTCTCCTGACTGTGGTAATTACCCCTCCTCCTCTCCTGACTGTGGTAATTACCCCTCCTCCTCTCCTGACTGTGGTAATTACCCCCCTCTCCTGACTGTGGTAATTACCCCCCTCCTCTCCTGACTGTGGTAATTACCCCCCCCTCCTCTCCTGACTGTGGTAATTACCCCTCCTCCTCTCCTGACTGTGGTAATTACCCTCCTCTCCTGACTGTGGTAATTACCCCCCCTCCTCTCCTGACTGTGGTAATTACCCCCCCTCCTCTCCTGACTGTCAGTGCAGTGCGGTTGTACCTCTGTCATGCACACTGTACGGTTGTACCTGGGCAGGGTCACACATCCTCTGTGTCGTCCACGCTGTACGGTTGTACCTGGGCAGGGTTGTAACATTATATCCCCCCCAGCCTGTATCATATTATTATTATTATTATTATTATTATTATTATTATTATTATTATTATTTATTATTATAGCCCCATTTATTCCATGGCGCTTTACAAGTGAGAGGGTATACGTACAACAATCATTAACAGTACAAGACAGACTGGTATAGGAGGAGAGAGGACCCTGCTCGCGAGGGCTCACAGTCTACAGGAGGAGAGAGGACCCTGCCCGCGAGGGCTCACAGTCTACAGGAGGAGAGAGGACCCTGCCCGCGATGGCTCACAGTCTACAGGAGGAGAGAGGACCCTGCCCGCGAGGGCTCACAGTCTACAGGAGGAGAGAGGACCCTGCCTGTGAGGGCTCACAGTCTACAGGAGGAGGGAGGACCCTGCCCGCGAGGGCTCACAGTCTACAGGAGGAGAGAGGACCCTGCCCGCGATGGCTCACAGTCTACAGGAGGAGAGAGGACCCTGCCCGCGAGGGCTCACAGTCTACAGGAGGAGAGAGGACCCTGCCCGCAAGGGCTCACAGTCTACAGGAGGAGAGAGGACCCTGCCCGCGAGGGCTCACAGTCTACAGGAGGAGAGAGGACCCTGCCCGCGAGGGCTCACAGTCTACAGGAGGAGAGAGGACCCTGCCCGCGAGGGCTCACAGTCTACAGGAGGAGAGAGGACCCTGCCCGCGAGGGCTCACAGTCTACAGGAGGAGAGAGGACCCTGCCCGCGAGGGCTCACAGTCTACAGGAGGAGAGAGGACCCTGCCCGTGAGGGCTCACAGTCTACAGGAGAAGAGAGGACCCTGCCCGCGAGGGCTCACAGTCTACAGGAGGAGAGAGGACCCTGCCCGCGAGGGCTCACAGTCTACAGGGAATGGGTGATGGTACAATAGGTGAGGACAGCGCTGGTTGCGCAGTGGTGTACTGGACTGAGGGCTATTGTAGGTTGTAGGCTTGTTGGAAGAGGTGGGTCTTGAGGTTCCTCTTGAAGCTTTCCACGGTAGGGGAGAGTCTGATGTGCTGAGGTAGAGCGTTCCAGAGTATGGGGGAGGCACGGGAGAAATCTTGTACGCGATTGTGGGAAGAGGAGATAAGAGAGGAGCAGAGGAGGAGATCTTGTGAGGATCTGAGATTGCGTGCAGGTAGGTACCGGGAGACTAGGTCACAGATGTAGGGAGGAGACAGGTTGTGCATGGCTTTGTATGTCATGGTTAATGTTTTGAACTGGAGTCGTTGGGTGATGGGAAGCCAGTGAAGGGATTGGCAGAGTGGCGAGGCTGGGGAGTAGCGAGGGGAGAGGTGGATTAAGCGGGCCACAGAGTTTAGGATAGATTGGAGGGGTGCAAGAGTGTTGGAAGGGAGGCCAGAGAGCAGGAGGTTGCAGTAGTCGAGGTGGGGGATGATGAGGGCATGCACTAATGTTTTTGCTGATTCTTGGTGTTGCAATATTGCAATCAGGCTTCAGCAGTAGCTATTGTCCTTGATTTGGTGGGGGTTGCATATATATTGTTCTCCTCTGCAGGGGGCTTCCCTAGTGCACAATCTCTGGAGACTGTGTCTAGGAACTTCTTTCTAACTAGGAGCTACAAGTAGCAAATGTTAAGGGGGTGGATGTAAGGAGAGGTGGGAGATTCAGCCACATGTTTTTTAGTTTAGTTGTGCTTTGTTGGGTGAAGGGCGAGGACCTGGGCTGAGGCCAGCTCCTCTTGGCCCGTACATGGACGATTGGACATTGAGGATCAGCTGCCACGCTGCTGGATTTAGGGAACGCATCTGAGGACTGTTGCATTCTCCTTGGCGTCGGATTTCCCCAGATCTGTTTCCTTTGTGTGGACTCTAAAGAACCATTTGGATATTGGATGTTTTATGCTCTCTGCCTCATTAAATCTTCTTGGATTGTTCCTTGGCCTGGCGTCCCTTACTGCTCTGTCGCATACCCCGTCACAAACTGGTGGCAGCGGCGGGATCAGAGCAGAAGAAATGGAGGACAACAGCCCATCAACGTCTGAAACAAGAACCTCAGGATACAGGAACTGGACTGTGGGGAGCCTACAAACAAAGGCCCGTGAATTAGGAGTCAGCTACAAAGGACTCTCTAAGGAGCAACTAATTGAGGCATTGGAAAACACTTGCCTGCAAGATGGCACCGAGGAAGGATTTCCACAGCAAGGGGAGGAAAGACGGGATCTGGAGGTAAATACACAAAAAAGTCAATGGGTTGTGTGGTATGAGGAGGAGATGGCACTGCTGGGAGATGAGGTCACCATTGAATATAAGATGGATGCCATTCGCAGAGCTCAAGAGAGGGCATTGCTGGAGAGGAGGTTTGCTGTGGAAGCAGCTAGAGGCTCCAGACAGACTGTAACCACAGCACCCACTATGAGGGAATTCTCCAGTGTCCCTCAAGGACTTTAAGCCATTTAATGAAGCTGCAGGCGACATTGAGGGCTTCTTCCAGGACTTTGAGCATCAGTGCCGATTAATGGAAGTCCCAGAAAGAGAGCGAGTCAGACACCTGGTGGGCCTCTTGGAGGGTGGAGCTGCCGACGCTTATAGAGCTATGGACCCTCAGTGGAATTGTGAGTATGGGGAGATCAAGCAGACCATTCTAGAACATTATGCCGTGACCCCAGATACTTATAGGACTCAGTTCTGTACGTTAGCCTGTGATGGGGAAGTGTCTTTCAAGATGTATGCCCACAGACTGAAACAAGTATGCCATCGCTGGCTGGAGGGAGAGGGGGCCTTAACTTGGGAGACCTTCCTCCAGGTCATCCTGAAAGAGCAGTTCTATGCCAGGTGCCCTGCTGAAATCAGGGAATGGGTGCGCGAGAGAAAGCCGTCAACTGTGGAACAAGCTGCTGCTCTAGCTGATGAGGTGCTCACCATCAAGCCTCAATGGAAAAGGCTACTAGTCAGTGAGAAAAAAACTACCTGCTCCCCAACACCAGTGGTCCCTTGTCCTTTGGCCTTCAATGTTCACCGTCCCACTAGACTACCAACACATGGCGGACCCCGTGTGAATGTGCCTCCTATTACTCCTGCCTCCTCTTTGGGAGTACGACGTGGAGAAAGAATCATAGAACGTAGATGTTATGGATGTGGACAGCTGCGTCATCTGCAAGCTCACTGTCCAGGTGTTCGGAGGCAAAACAGTTACAGACCCCCTTTGCCTGTCCATTATCTACAGACACCCTCAACAGGAGAAGAGCTGGATTCACTCCCTGATGATTCGACAAAAGACTCTGATATGTTGACTTCCCTACCAGGAGTCTATGGGGTGAGAGCCACAGCCGCCCGTTCTTCTGATCTTCAGCATAAACATCTACAGGAGGTCGTGCTGGATGGCCAAAAAGTTGTTGGCTTTCGAGACACTGGGGCTTTTCTCACCATCGCAGATCCCCGAGTAATTCAACCAGAAGCAATGCAAAAGGGACCAGGAATTGCCATTGAATTGTCTGGAGGTACTCAAAGATACATTCCAAGAGCGAGTGTGACCCTGGATTATGGCTTTGGGGCAAAACAATGCATGATTGGTGTGATGAGCGGCCTCCCTGCAGACATTCTTCTAGGGAATGATGTGGGGAATCTTCAATGTCACTTTGTCGGTGCGGTAACCAGAAGTCAAGCCAAGAGAGCAGCAGATGTGGACGTGTTCAACCCATCAATGGAAATGAGGCCACCCGAACTGCCTTCACAGCCGGTGAGTGATTCTTCTTGTGGGTCTCATATGAATGTCACTTGGGATAAAGTTCAGTTTAGACAAGAGGTAGAGACTGACCCCACCCTGGCTAGCTTTAGAGCTCGGGCTGAAGTAGGGCAGTTAGGAGAAAATGGGGAAAAAATTATCGGAGAAAATGGACTTCTATATCGGGTTACCAACACTGACTCCTTAGACAAACCCTGGACTTATAGCAAACAGCTGATTGTTCCTCAGAAATACAGAGTTTCCCTATTACACCTGGCTCATGACATTCCTACTGCCGGCCATCAAGGGAAAACCCGCACCGAGAGACGATTGACTCAAATTTTCTATTGGCCTGGAATTTCTCAAGCAGTGGCGCATTTCTGCCGAACCTGCGACATATGTCAGCGTAGAGGGTGGCCCGGAGATCACCCAAAGGCACCCCTGCAACCGCTCCCTATAATAGAAGAACCCTTTCAAAGAGTAGCTGTCGATATCATTGGACCTCTGGCTAAACCAAGTAAATCTGGAAAGCAGTACATTCTCACTGTTGTGGACTACGCCACCCGATATCCAGAAGCCGTGGCCTTGTCAAGTATTTCTGCAGCCAAGGTGGCCGAGGCCCTTGTTACCATTTTCACCCGAATAGGATTCCCAAGTGAGATCTTATCAGACCAAGGCTCCCAGTTCATGTCAGAGTTGGTGCAGTGTCTGTGGCGGACAAGTGGAGTACGGGCAATTCGAACTACAGCATACCATCCTCAAACAAATGGACTTTGTGAACGGTTTAATCCTACCCCATCTCCTGTTCGCCTATCGGGAAGTTCCCCAGGAGTCCACTGGGTTTTCCCCCTTTGAACTACTTTATGGAAGAAAGGTCAGAGGACCCTTAACTCTGCTAAAGGAATATTGGGAGGGGCAAGTTGAAGATACAGGAACCCCTGTTACATATGTCCTCAAGCTTCGGGAAACCCTGGCTCAACTTGCTAGTTTGGCTTTGGCTACAACTTTTTGTACCTTCCCCTGAACAACTATGTTGAATAATCTTTGTTTTCAGATCATTTGAGAGTTGTTTTGAGGACCCCATGATGCCACTCTTCATAGGAGATTCAAATATATCTATTTTTAGATAGATAGATACATGGATGGATAGATACAAGGATAGATACATGGACAGACAGACAGATAGATACTGCATCTCTTTGTAGGTGAAGGAAAGAGTCAGATTCATTTGTACCCATAAAACTATTATAAAGAAATGAGGAAAAAATACAAAATTACAAAATAAAATTTTTATTTTTTTTTTTATTTTCACCAACTTTGATTTGAACCAGCAACCTTCAAACATGTCTCCAGCAGCCTCCTGGCCTCAAGCCACTAGGAAGTGATGACATCAGACAGAGGATTTTACATAAATGAACCTACAATGCAGCCTCTTACACAGCAGATTACACAGGACACAGCTCCATTGTACACAGCAGATTACACGGGACAGCTCCATTGTACACAGCAGATTACACGGGACACAGCTCCATTGTACACAGCAGATTACACGGGACAGCTCCATTGTACACAGCAGATTACACAGGACACAGCTCCATTGTACACAGCAGATTACACGGGACAGCTCCATTGTACACAGCAGATTACACGGGACACAGCTCCATTGTACACAGCAGATTACACGGGACAGCTCCATTGTACACAGCAGATTACACAGGACACAGCTCCATTGTACACAGCAGATTACACGGGACAGCTCCATTGTACACAGCAGATTACACGGGACACAGCTCCATTGTACACAGCAGATTACACGGGACAGCTCCATTGTACACAGCAGATTACACGGGACAGCTCCATTGTACACAGCAGATTACACGGGACACAGCTCCATTGTACACAGCAGATTACACGGGACACAGCTCCGTTGTACACAGCAGTGTCTCTATCTCCTGGATTCTAGAGGGAGAGGAAAAGAGATTTTTTTTTCTTTTAATAAAATTACTAAAAATAACAAAAAAATAGAATAATGTAATTTTATTGCACTTTTTTCTAAAATAATAAACATCACAAATCAGCAAATAACATGGACAAAAAATGTAATAAAAATGTATCACTGAGGCCGTGTTCACACGTATCAGAAATGCTGCATTTTTTCTGCAGGTGTCCGGGCCATGAGCGCAGTAACAATCTCCTCTGATTATTGCGTGTCTGCGGTATTTTTTATGCATTGTCCCCTTATTTGATACATGTTTGATGCAGATGTGAATCCTGAAGATTATAAAGAAAAAAACACCAAATCTGCACAGATCAGCGGCGTCTTCAGAAATAAAAGGGGCGGAGATTTCAGGACGTCTCATCCACTTTGCTTGGACAATTAGTCCGTGTTCACATGTAGTGTAAATGCTGCATTTTTTTCTGCTGTTTTTTTGCACATTTATTCTGATGTGTTTAATTGTCCAAGTAAAGTGGATGTGATTCCACGAGACGACGTCACTGAACTCTGCAGTTTTGTTTTTTTTTTCTCTGGAGGTTTCTATGTGGAGCTTCAAAAAAATGCAGGAAAAAGCTTCTCAGTACAAAAAAAAACACTTAAAAACGCAGATTCACATCTAAACCAAAAACACATTAAATAATGGAGAAAAGGCGGAAAATGGAACAATCAGAGGAAATAGTTATTGTGTAGTTTGGTGCAGACAGAAACAAAAAGAAACAGGATTTATATAACGTGTGAACACGGCCTTATAGGCACAAATAAGCAGCATATCATATAGTGACACATGACACACTATGACTATTAACGAACAGTCTGGGGCATCTGCTGAATGACCCTTACTGACGAATGGGTGTGGCTAGGGGCGTGGTCAAATTTTGCCGCTACACGCGACGCTTACTTTGTCCCTCTTTCCTTTCTTCAAAAGTTGGGAGGTTCGCTATATATGTGCTCCATGCAGGGACAGTGACTATAATATGCAAGGCCTAACATAAAGAGGCTGCATCCTGTATACAATGTTCTGTGCAAAAGAATAAATCTATGAGGTATTGGTAGGTAATATGGCCATAGTACCTCTTTTTGGTGTGTTTTTTTTTTTTTATGTATGTACATCTTTGTCCTTTCCCAGAGTCTTGCACGTATGTGTGCCCATAGTTCGGGGTATGTACAGGTGGGTTTCTGGGACATTTACTCTGTATGTGCCCATAGTTCGGGGTATGTACAGGTGGGTTTCTGGGACCTTTACTCTGTATGTGCCCATAGTTTGGGGTGTGCACAGGTGGGTTTCTGGGACCTTTACTCTGTATGTGCCCATAGTTTGGGGTGTGCACAGGTGGGTTTCTGGGAAATTTACTCTGTATGTGCCCATAGTTCGGGGTGTGTACAGGTGGGTTTCCGGGACATTTACTCTGTATGTGCCCATAGTTCGGGGTGTGTACAGGTGGGTTTCTGGGTCCTTTACTCTGTATGTGCCCATAGTTCGGGGTATGTACAGGTGGGTTTCCGGGACTTTTACTCTGTATGTGCCCATAGTTCGGGGTGTGTACAGGTGGGTTTCCGGGACGTTTACTCTGTATGTGCCCATAGTTCGGGGTGTGTACAGGTGGTTTCCGGGACTTTTACTCCTTATGGACTGTTTAATTGTATATAACACTGGGTTCTTGTCACTCTTCTCTTTGTGTAGGGGGTTTGACTGTCGCCTCTGGTAGCCCACAGTGATCGGCATCGTGGAGTTCCCTTTGTCTATATAAGATGTTACCGGGCTCCATTCAGATGTCAGGAGAGACCCTCTCCAGTGCAGAGGTGAAGGGGGTGTGCGAGGGGCTGGCAGAGGGCACAGTACGTCTCCTCTCCCTTCGAGGATGTCACCTTTCAGACAGAGACTTTGCCCGGCTGTGTCAGAGTGTGTCCGAGTCCCCTTCACTGGTACAGCTGAATCTTAACCTTGGGGTGGTGTCCAGCACGGCGCGGGTCCAGCAGCTGGCACAAAGTCTCCACCGGAACCGCTCGCTGCAATCCCTTTTGTAAGTATTAGGCTGTAGTGAAGAGTGTCAGGACGCTCGCCTAATAATGATTTCCGTTGTGTGTTCTCTCTGTAGCCTGCATGGTAACCCCCTTACAGACACTGGCCTGTCCCTCCTGAACCCCGCTCTGGCCAGCCACCCTGCTCTGTTGTCTCTGGACCTTGGTGATTGCTTGCTTGGTGATGAGGGAATCGGCCTGATCTGTGGCCTCCTTCCTCCTGATGGGGCTAAGCCAGGTGAGGCCTCCACAGTCCTGGGTCATGTCATGGTTTGTAGTTGGACATTGCTGTGGAGATGACTTCTCTGTCTGTGGTTTTAGGTCTTCGGGAGCTGACTCTTTCTGCCAACCCTGGGATTTCATGCATCGGCTGGGCTCGTCTGGCCATAGCTGTGGCTCATAGTTCTCAAGTCCGGACCCTAAATCTGGATTATAATCCACTGGGTGAGAAACAGAAAGAGAGGGATGGATTTCAGTTTGTGGTTGTAACTGTTTACACATCTATATTTTCCTTTGTGTGTGTTTGTATTTGTACAGGGGTCACACACTCTGTTCTCTGCATGCGATTGCATCTGTATGGGGGTCACACATCCTCTACATCGTCCCCAGTGTGCGGTTGTATCTTTACGAGGGTCAAATGTACTCTTCATCGTCCTCGGTGTTCAGGGGTATCTTTACGAGGGTTATACATCGTCTACGGGGGTCATACGTTCTCTACGTGGTCCTTCACATGCATTTCCATCTATATGGGGGTCACACATCCTACACATCGTCCTCAGTGTGTGGTTGTATCTTTCCAAGGGTCATTACTCTTGCTCAAACCCTCAATAGTGGAACATAATTTCCTTTCTAGAATTTAAACCTCATCATTGGTGTGCGGTTGTATCAGTGCAAGGATCACACGTCCTCTACATTGTCCTTGGTGTGCGGTTCTATTTTTACGGAGGTCACACGTCCTCTACATCATCGGTGTGCGGTTGTATCTGTGGAAGGATCACACGTCCTCTACGTTGTCCTTGGTGTGCAGTTGTATCAGTGCAAGGATCACACGTCCTCTACGTTGTCCTTGGTGTGCAGTTGTATCTGTGGAAGGATCACACGTTCTCTACGTTGTCCTTGGTGTGCGGTTGTATCTGTGCAAGGATCACACATCCTCTTAGTTGTCCTCGGTGTGCAGTTGTATTTGTACGGGGGTCATATCCTGTGTTGTTTTCTGTGTGTGGTTTTATTAGTACAAGGGATACTAGACGCTATCGGCCGGGTCTCCGACATCATCTCATAAAGTGTAAATGTTTATTAATGGTTTGGCCACTTCTCCTCAGGTGATCCGTATCTGATCAGTGGAGGAACGACACTCCCCTGATCAGTTATTACTGGTGGTGGCAGGAAGTGCTGATATGGTGCGGGAACACAGCAGCTCTGGCCTTTATATTGGGAGGGGGGTGGGGGGGGGGGCCAAGTGCTGCCCTGTTTATCTGAATGAGGTGTGGCTCTGCAGTGCCCGCCCATCGCCCTATGCTGGTGTCACTCTGGCCTCTTTTTCCAGGCCATCTTTGGTGGTCTCTGTCAGCAAATTTTCCATGCACCGCCCCAACTACAGACCAGTCTGTCCCTTCATCCTTACTTTCGGGTTCTATTTCAGAGGGCTTGGACAGTTCAGACTTTGTCCCACAGACCGATGTGTAATTGGTCCTGTATGACCTCCGCTCCTTTCATTGTAGGGCCTGGTTCCCCTGACAGACGAGCCAATATGTTTATCAAGTGCATAATACTTCTCTTTCTCTGGGCCCCGGCTTGAAGATATTCGCAAACTTACACCAACCTGACACAGTCGTCCCTCAGTCGTCAGTCGTCCCTCAATCGATCGTCAGCTGTCCCTCAATCGATCGTCAGCCGTCCCTCAGTCGTCAGCCGTCCCTCAGTCGTCAGCTGTCCCTTAATCGATCGTCAGTCGTTCCTCAATCGTCAGTCGTCCCTCAATCGATCGTCAGTCGTCCCTCAATCGATCGTCAGCCGCCCCTCAGTCGTCAGCCGCCCCTCAGTCGTCAGCCGCCCCTCAGTCGTCAGCCGCCCCTCAGTCGTCAGCCGTCCCTCAGTCGTCAGCCGTCCCTCAGTCGTCAGCTGTCCCTTAATCGATCGTCAGTCGTTCCTCAATCGTCAGTCGTCCCTCAATCGATCGTCAGCCGCCCCTCAGTCGTCAGCCGTCCCTCAGTCGTCAGCCGTCCCTCAGTCGTCAGCCGTCCCTCAGTCGTCAGCCGTCCCTCAGTCGTCAGCCGTCCCTCAGTCGTCAGCCGCCCCTCAGTCGTCAGCCGCCCCTCAGTCGTCAGCCGCCTCTCACTCGTCAGCCGTCCCTCAGTCGTCAGCCGTCCCTCAGTCGTCAGCCGTCTCTCAGTCGTCAGCCGTCTCTCAGTCGTCAGCCGTCCCTCAGTCGTCAGCCGTCCCTCAGTCGTCAGCCGTCCCTCAGTCGTCAGCCGTCCCTCAGTCGTCAGCCGTCCCTCAGTCGTCAGCCGTCCCTCACTCGTCAGCCGTCCCTCACTCGTCAGTCGTCCAAGTTTTAACTGCTCTTTTTTTTAAATCAAATACTTTTATTGAAAGTTTCAAGAATAACCACTTTATGCTACAGCCCCAGGGAACATGGTCCTCTGAACCCCCTCGCACCCGACCACAGACCATCGCCTTTAAGAACGTGAATGTAACAATCTTATATACAGCACAGCTCTATAGAGATTTTTCAGGTATAAGCAGTAAATGTGATGCTCTCAACAACGCGGTGCTGAGATCATAAGAGGAGCGCATTCCTGTCCGTTCTATAGACGTGATCTATCCATAACACACAGATTTTTTTCCAATTTAGAAATCCAGTTTATTTTCAAAGATACAGCTTTTCTCATATTTATAAACCAGTTACTTTTGCCTATGTATTCTGGTATTGAGGGTGTCTGTCCTTCTACCCAATATCAGCGTCCTCGCCATGTATAACATCCTAGACATTGCCGTTTTATAGCACTCTTCAGTCACAAGGTCTTCAATATATCCTAAAATGCACACCAAGGGGTGCGCCGGGTCCCCTCCAACAGATAAACTCTATTAATAATCTCAATTACTTCCTTCCAATAAAATTCAAGATTCGGGCACAACTACATCATGTGAATGAGGTTTGCAATATGCGATTTGCATCTGTTGCACAAAGGACTACCCCTAACCCCTATATCAAATACAAAGCTTGGGGTTCTATATTTTTGATGCATTAAATATACAGTATATGGGATAATCTGTGTGATTCACTAGGAAAAGGTCCAGAATTTCCATCCATTGTGTATCTTCAGTGGGTCTTATATCCCCCTCCTAATTTGCATTGGACTTAGATGGGTGCTGCAATAATATCAGATACAGTACTTCACTGTATATTGCGGAGATTAGACCTCCTGAATACTTAATATCAGCAATTGTTTTTATACAGTGTGCAGAATTATAAGGCTATGTGCACACGGTGCGTTTTTCGCGGCGTTTTTGCGCGTTTTTCGGGTGCGTTTTTGGCCTCAAAACTGCATGACTTTGCTTCCCCAGCAAAGTCTATGAGTTTTCATTTTTGCTGTCCCCACACAGCGTTTTTTTTCAGCTGCGTTTTTGTGGTGACCACAAAAACGCAGCATGTCAATTATTCCCGCGTTTTTCACTGCGCTTTTCATCCATTGAGTTCAATGGGATGTTGAAAGACGCAATGAGAAACGCAAATAGCTGCGTTTTGGTGCGTTTCTAAGACCAAAAACGCAGCTATAAGCGCAGGAGGTGGGTAGTAAAGTGACGTGTACAGGAAGAGGATTCCTTCTGTCAGTATAGACAGAAGCATGAATCCTCCCGGTACCGTCACCGCCGCGTCCATCTCCCGTCCTGTGCATGTATGCTGCCGTGCGGCGCCATGTACAGGCAGGAGGTGGAAGCGGCTGCGAAAACAAAAGTTAACAGTAGAATAAAAAAAAAAAAAGTTATACTCACCTGTCTGCAGCCTCGCGGTGCCATGCCCGCTCCCAGCTCCTGTCACGGTATCGCCGCTCCCGCTCCGGCTGTGTGCAGTCTCCCCGGGGCAGGACCTTGCTTGCAGGACCTGGCGATGGATCACCTGATGCAGTCACCTGACGCATCAGCTGATCGAGTCTCGGGCTGACGCGGGCGCCCGGCCGGTATCAGCGGATGCGTCAGGAGACTTCATCCCTGATTACCGGCAGCTGCTGCAGCGATCGGACGGGATCAGACTCCCGCCCCATCGCTCCGGGAGCTGCCGGTAATCAGCACATAAGTGAGTATTATTATTTTTTTTTTTCTACTGATGCATCAGCTGATTGTATAATCGGCTTTTATACAATCAGCTGCTGTGTCATGTGATTCACATCCTTTAACCTAACACATCATCTGATCGGTATGCCTTCCAGCAAACCGATCAGATGATATTGGATCCTGATTGGACGGCGCGGGACCCTAACCCAGGATTACTGCGGAGGGGGGTTTATTTCAATAAAGATGGAGTCACTAATTGTGTTGTGTTTTCTTTCTAATAAAAATATTTTTCTGTGTTGTGTTTTTTTTTTATCTTTACTAGAAATTCATGGTGGCCATGTCTAATATTGGCGTGACACCATGAATTTCGGGCTTAGGGCTAGCTGATAATATACAGCTAGCCCTAACTCCATTATTACCTGGCTAGCCACCCGGCATCAGGGCAGCCGGAAGAGTTGGATACAGCGCCAGAAGATGGCGCTTCTATGAAAGCGCCATTTTCTGGGGTGGCTGCGGGACTGCAATTCACAGCGGGGGTGCCCAGAAAGCATGGGCACCCTGCACTGTGGATTCCAATCCCCAGCTGCCTAGTTGTACCCGGCTGGACTCAAAAATGGGGCGAAGCCTACGTCATTTTTTTTTTTAAATTATTTCATGAAATTCATGAAATAATTTAAAAAAAAAGGGCTTCCCTATATTTTTGGTTCCCAGCCGGGTACAAATAGGCAGCTGGGGGTTGGGGGCAGCCCGTACCTGCCTGCTGTACCCGGCTAGCATACAAAAATATGGCGAAGCCCACGTCATTTTTTTTTTTTGGGGGGGCAAAGAAATCCTGCATACAGTCCTGGAAGGAGGATGCTGAGCCTTGTAGTTCGACAGCTGCTGTCTGCTGTCCTGCATACACTATTGGATCAAGGATGCTGAGCCTTGTAGTTCTGCAGCTGTCTGCTCTTCTGCATACACTAGTGGAGAATGAAGAACACATTGAAGAAGGAAATGACATCAGACCTTTTTTTTTTTGTTCACTGATAAAAAACGCATAAGGACGCAGTGAGCAAAAACGCAGCAAAACGCAGCAAAAAAACGCACCAAATCGCGGCAAAACGCGTGCGTTTTTTGCCGCGTTTTTTCGACGCAGGTGCGTTTTTGTGCGTTTTTAGCGGCCAAAAACGCACAAAAACGCAGCGTCAAAAAAACGCAGCGTGTGCACATAGCCTTAGGCAGATGAGTATTGTGATCACATGATGCTTTTTATACACGTCGTCCTACTCCAAGCTGTATAGGCTGAGAGCCAACTACCAATGAAGTAACTCAGGTGATGTGCGTCTCTGTAATGAGGAGGGGTGCGGTGTAATGACAAACACCCTATATAAGGGGGGCTTAATTATTAGGCAACTTCCTTTCCTTTGCAAAATGGGTCAGAAGAGAGATGTGACGGGCTCTGAAAAGTCCATATTGTGAGATGTCTTGCAGAGGGATGCAGCAGTCTAGAAATTGCCAAACTTTTGCAGCGTGATCACCGAACAATCAAGTGTTTCATGGCAAATAGCGAACAGGGTCGCAAGAAGCGCTGGGCAAAAAAGGCGCAAAATAACTGCCCATGAATTGAGGAAAATCAAGCGTGAAGCTGCCAAGATGCCATTTGCCACCAGTTTGGCCATATTTCAGAGCTGCAACGTTACTGGAGTATCAAAAAGCACAAGGTCTGCCATACTCAGGGACATGGCCAAGGTAAGGAAGACTGAAAACCACCACCTCTGACCAAGAAACATAAGATAAAACGTCAAGACTGGGCCAAGAAACATCTGAAGACTGATTCTTCATAGGTTTTATGGACTGATGAAATGAGAGTGACTCTTGATGGGCAGATGGATGGGCCAGAGGCTGGATCAGTAAAGGGCAGAGAGCTCCACTCCGACTCAGACGCCAGCAAGGTGGAGCTGGGGACTGGTATGGGCTGGGGTCATCAAAGATCAACTTGTGGGACCTTTTCGGGTTGAGGATGGAGTGAAGCTCAACTCCCAGACCTACTGCCAGTTTCTGGAAGACAACTTCTTCAAGCAGTGGTACAGGAAGAAGTCGCTATCGTTCAAGAAAAGCATGATTTTCCTGCAGGACAATGCTCCATCACATGCATCCAACTACTCCACAGCGTGGCTGGCCAGTAAAGGTCTAAAAGATGAAAAAATAATGACATGGCCCCCTTGTTCCCCTGATCTGAACCCCATAGAGAACCTGTGGTCCCTCATAAAATGTGAGATCTACAGGGAGGGAAAACAGTCCACCTCTGGGAGCAGTGTCTGGAGGCTGCGGTGTCTGGAGGCTGCGGTGTCTGGTGGCTGTGGAGTCTGGTGGCTGTGGAGTCTGGTGGCTGTGGAGTCTGGTGGCTGTGGAGTCTGGTGGCTGTGGTGTCTAGAGGCTGTGGTGTCTGGAGGCTGTGGTGTCTGGAGGCTGTGGTGGCTGCTGCACGCAATGTTGATGGTAAACAGATCAAGCAATGACAGAATCTATGGATGGTCGGCTGCTGAGTGTCATCAGAAAGAAAGGGGGCGATATTGGGGGGCACTCATTTTTTTTGGTTTTGTTTTTCATGTCAGAAATGTTTATTTCTATATGTTGTGCAGTTATATTGGTTACCTGGTGACAATAAACAAGTGAGAGGGGAATAGATTTGTTTTTTTATTAAGTTGCCCAATAATTCTGCACAGACAGATTCCTCCTAAGAAGCCAAATCTAAAACCCCTCCCCCCCTCCAACTGCCAAAAATATTATGCTTTGATATTTGAGTCTTTTGGATGATTGAGAACATAGTTGTTGATCAATAATAAAAAAAATCCTCTAAAATACAACCTGCCTAATAATTCTGCACCCAGTGTAATCGTGTTTTGAGGAACCCCCCGTTCCATCATGATTCCCTCTGTTTGCCATGCATGTTGAAGCTGAAGATGTGTGTAAAACTCTTGGCAAGGTAAACCAAAGTCCCCCTGTAGCAGATCCCTGCACCCCTCTGTGTGTCCATGTTTTGAATCCCTGTACTTTTATATAGATTTGGAAGCCTCGGAGTCTCCCAAACTAAAGTAAACTGGGATATTGCTTGCAATGCCGGTATACTCCAATTTTCCACCACAGTTTATGTATTAGGGGCAGAGTTGGCAAACGCTCCCTTGGGTTACAAACCTGCGCGCGCCTCCAGTGCCGCATATAAATCCGATGATTTAATATATTGTTGTAGTAGTAACCGTTGTATTCCACACCCTTCTGGATCGTTCCATCCCCATATATTCTGTATTTGGGCTGAGACAAAATACGCCATGGGTTTGGAGCTGCACCGCCCTCCCCCTTTCCCCTTAGCAGCGATTCTAATTTTTCCCCCATATCTGTTCCCTAAACAGGCCGTTAACTTTATGAAAGTATCGTTGTGGAGTCCATACTGGTGAATTATGTGAAATACCACCACACCGTGACCAGACCACATATTACTACCACACAAGTACGTATAATACTACAATAATGATCATGAATAAAAACCACAATACTAAAAGCACTATTATTATTAGTGCCATTATACACAGGAGCTCTGTATATAGTGTACAGGTAATACAGTGATCACCAGTGACATACACAGGAGCTCTGTATATAGTGTACAGGTAATACAGTGATCACCAGTGACATTATACACAGGGGCTCTGTATATAGTGTATATTGTGTATACAGGTAATACACTGACTTACCAGTGACCTCTCTAGCTGAAGTTATTCGTCTTTGCTTTTCCTCTTCATCCATCGCTGACCGCCATCACCTCTTCCTGCCATGACACGACTCTGCAGAAAATAACAGTCACCTATAGCCGATCACTCCCAGAGCACAGTCTACTCTTTTTCTCCAATTTCTACACTAAATCAGACTTTTGTTCCCCCATGGAAGACAGTATCCTCCATATTAACTTGTCCCCTAAATTAAATGTCCCCTAAATTGCCCCTATATTAATTATGCTCCACGTGCTACCATAAACCAATATTTTTTTGTCCCTCGGTCTGGCCCCATATAGTAATTATGTCCCTCATCCTGGACCTTTTTATTTAATAATGTCCCCCATCCTTACCCCCTTTATTTAATAATGTCTGAGGAAACAAGTGGAATTAGAAGGGGTTGTTAATTGCTCCCTGCACAAAATATCTCCCACACTCTGCTCCTTTCCAAAATATCCCCACAAAGTTCCCCTTTCCATAATGTGCCCCCAAAACTTGCTCTTTCTATAAAATCTCCCCCCATACTACATCTCGCCTCCATCCCCCCCGCTTCTCATGATACTATGCCGCCTTTCTAATTGCCTCATAATGACCCTCATTAACCCACAATGCCCGAATTTTCTTTATAAGTTTCTCCAATCAAGTTGCTCCATAATGTTACCATTGCCCCAAAATGTCCCACATTGACCCATAATGGGCCAATTTGCCCCATAATGTCCCCATTATGCTTCTCATTTCCCCACAATGTACCAATGTAGTCTATAATGTCCCCCACTACCCTATAATGTTCCAATTTGCTTCCTAATGTCCCTCATTGCCCCACAATATCCCAATTTTACTCTATAATGACCCTCATTTCACCATAATGTCCCAATATGCTTCATAATGTCCCTCATTGCCCCATAATATCCCAGTTTGTTTTATAATGTCCCAATATGCTTCATAATGTCCCCTACTCACCCACAATGTCCCTCATTGCCCCATAAAAGTCCCCCACTGCCCCATAATGTACCTTGCAAAGTAACACTGTTCCTCCCCCACCACAGCCCCCTCATCTACAAGTATTGTACATGTCCTCTTCGGCTCTTGGAGCGCTTACCTGTGCCTGCGCGTCCTCCTCTTCATTTCTGCAGCCCCGGCCACAGTGATGACAGCATGTCGGTACGGTACGGAGGATCGCCTCTGTATCAGTCCTGTTGCCGCACTGTTCAAATGTATGCATGCCTGAAAGACGCACATCATGAATAGTGGCGCGGTCTCCGTGTCCTTGACACCTCATATGTGCGGACCTAGACTCTCGCAGTGCAGCGTTGGGACCTTAGGAGAGTCACATGACTGATGTCACCAAAGGTCATTCTGCAACTGTGGAAACTTCAGAGATAGTAGTACAAGTTTTGTACCATCGCTCAAGTTTATGATTGAAAGGATGAGGCCCCTCGGAGTGTGGGGGCCTTGGATCAGCTGCCCACTCTGCCCGCGGCCCTGTACGGCTACATTTCCGGTGACAGACGGCGAGCCACATATGACTTGTGAGCGACGGGTTAGGGACCCCAGCTGTACACGATCCTACGGCTTTCTTTAATTTTTCATGCACCATCTCAGTGGCACAGGCTTCTTTCAAGACTTCAGGACCATCTTTAACAAGTCTCTCGCATAAAACTCTGTCACAGCCAGACACCTCCACCATCAGATTCTCCCATGTTGAAACTGTAAAGGGCTACCGGACAGATTACTTCTCCTTCACTGCCATTGGACAATCCCTTGGGTCTTTCAAACCCACATTTTATCATCTTTCATTCTGCTCTTCCGCAAACCTTCCTCTTTTTGTCACTAAGGCCCCTTTACACCCTGCATCATCGCTAGCGATATCGCTGTAACGTCACCGGTTTTGTGACGTAATAGCGATCTCCCCAGTGACATTGCAGTGTGTGACACGCATCAGCGACCTGGCCCCCGCTGTGAGGTCGCTGATCGCTACAAGTTGTTCAGGACCATTTTTTGGTCCATTGTTTCCCGCTGTACAGCATGTATCGCCATGTTTGACAGTGGGGACCAACGACTATGTGTAAGCGGTGTACGCTGGTAACCAGGGTAAATATTGGGTAAAGCACTTTGCTGGTAACGAGGTTAAATATCGGGTAACCAAGCAAACACCGCTTACAGGCTGCCAGCGCTAGCTCCCTGCACACGTAGCCAGGATAAATATTGTGTAACTAAGCAAAGCGCTTTGCTAGTAAACCGATTTATACCCTAGCTACGTGTACAGGGAGCCAGCGGTGGCAGCCTGTAAGCGGTGTACGCTGGTAACCAGGTTAAATATCGGGTAACCAAGCAAAGCGCTTTGCTTGGTTACCCGATATTTACCCTGGTTACCAAGCGCAGCATCGTTATACGAGTCGCTGGTGAGATCTGCCTGTTTGACAGCTCACCAGCGACCATGTAGAGAGTTTCCAGTGATCCCGGCCAGGTCGGATCGCTGGTGGGATTGCTAGAAAGTCTCAGTGTGTAAAGGGGCCTTTAGATTCATCATCATCTTCTACTAAAGACTCTACCTGTTGCGTTGCAGACTCCTCGGGTTTACCTGCATCTTCAAAGTCTTTGGGTTTGTCATCAGCCTTGACCTGTGGCTTCTCAGACTCCTGGGCAGAGTCAATCTCTATGTCTTCAGCTTTCTCTTGGGTCTCTGTAGTTTATACCTTTTGCCTGGTCTTGGGTCTCTGGATCTTCAGAGGACTCCTCGCAGTCCATCTCCTCAGCCCCAGGTTCCTTGAAGTCTTCATTCCTTTTGTGCCATACCCCTCTGCACGGTTTTCTTTTCCTTCTAGAGTTTTGGTGCTGTTTTCACTGTTAGCCACCCCAGTACTGGGTGGATCACTGGTCTGATCACGTGACCTTTGTGGATTTTTTTTTTTTCCCTCCACCAGCGCTCTCCAGATTCCTTATCCTACAGTGCTCTTGAACGACAGATCTGCTATATGCTTAATACTCGTAGAGGACGCCAACACTGCTTCCTCGGTCGGCTCCTCACCCATAATTTCATTCTGCCGATTTCGGTCATTACAATGTGATTTTGTTTTGGGGGTTTTTTTAAGCTACAATTTCTCTTACAATCGCTGGTTTCGAGGCAGACGACAATGTGCTGTGATTGGCAACGTGACTTCCTCAGCAAGCTAATGAGCCCTACTTGCATATTCAGAGGGTGCAGCTTCCGGCGTCTGGTGGAGGATTTGCCCTTTTTGCTCAGCTCCTCTTTAGTGTAACTTCTTTCCACTTCATTAAAGTCACAGTCTAAAGTGGAGTCATCGTCACTTCCCCCGGTATGCTGGAACAATAAGTGCCCACTCCACTAGGCGTTACTGGAGCTACACCATTTCCAATGGTCATTGCAAAATAGTGTAGAGGGCACCACAGATATATAAGTGGGATCTAAAGCAATTACACACCAGTATAGACAATGTGGATACCAAAGACTGTGTATAGCAACTGGGATCACCACAAATTATTATTATTATTATTATTATTATTATTTATTATTATAGCTCCATTTATTCCATGGCGCTTTACAAGTGAGAGAGGGTATATGTACAACAATCATTAACAGTACAAGACAGACTGGTATAGGAGGAGAGAGGACCCTGCCCGCGAGGGCTCACAGTCTACAGGAGGAGAGTGGACCCTGCCCGCAAGGGCTCACAGTCTACAGGAGGAGAGAGGACCCTGCCCGCGAGGGCTCACAGTCTACAGGAGGAGAGAGGACCCTGCCCGCGAGGGCTCACAGTCTACAGGGAATGGGTGATGGTACAATAGGTGAGGACAGAGCTGGTTGCACAGTGGTGTACTGGACTGAGGGCTATTGTAGGTTGTAGGCTTGTTAGAAGAGGTGGGTCTTGAGGTTCCTCTTGAAGCTTTCCACGGTAGTGGAGAGTCTGATGTGCTGAGGTAGAGCGTTCCAGAGTATGGGGGAGACACGGGAGAAATCTTGTACGCGATTGTGGGAAGAGGAGATAAGAGAGGAGTAGAGAAGGAGATCTTGTGAGGATCTGAGGTTGCGTGCAGGTAGGTACCGGGAGACTAGGTCACAGATGTAGGGAGGAGACAGGTTGTGCATGGCTTTGTATGTCATGGTTAATGTTTTGAACTGGAGTCGTTGGGCGATGGGAAGCCAGTGAAGGGATTGGCAGAGTGGCGAGGCTGGGGAGTAGCGAGGGGAGAGGTGGATTAAGCGGGCCGCAGAGAGGGGTGCAAGAGTGTGGGAAGGGAGGCCAGAGAGCAGGAGGTTGCAGTAGTCGAGGTGGGGGATGATGAGGGCATGCACTAATGTTTTTGCTGATTCTTAGTTAAGGAAAGCACGGATCCGGGAGATATTTTTGAGTTGTAATGTATAAGATCATGTAATACTTTATTCAAAAAACACCAAAATTCAAGACAACACAAACATATAAAAACATTTAAAAAACCCAGACAAGGAAAAATTCCATCATATGTGTTCCTGTATGGAATCACACCATCCCCAAACGTGTATGAAATTCACAATAGGATAAATAAGATGCCAGAAAGCAAACAAATATCACAAATATGTGCTACCATAAACACATAAAGTATCTTTAATCCTGTGGGAGAAAGAAAATCACAAACAGGACCCCTGAAAACAATAACCGTATGAAAACGGGGTCAAGATGAAAAATAACATTACATGTGGCTGATCAAGCCATACATGGTAGATTGGACCCCTAGAGGGGAAAAAAAACAAAATCCCACCTAAGTTTAGAATATGGTGTTGCAGAGGCAACTGGTAACCTGCTGCCAAACAATAAAAGGACCCGATGAAGATGGTAGTGAAAAATGTGGGGGATGCAGAACGACCCCACGCGTTATGCCACACGCCTGTGGCTTCCTCAGGGGTGAATGTGCCAATTAGTCCCCACTCAACCAGGCGTTGGACCCCTTTACTGGAGCTACACCATTTCCAATGGTCATACTATTGTTTACCTCTTTACCAGTCAAATCACTAAGTTGGGCAGACCTACAATTCTCTCTGGTCACCCCGAACTCAGGACTGCCACGCTTAGGATGCGCCAGCAGCTCCTCATTACCCACCAGCACACCTCAGGAACCCCTTCAGCCTCCCGCTGTGTTGGGGCTTCCTCAGAGCTGTTCTGGCTCTTAACTGGACGCTTCCCAATTCTCCCACAATAACACAGTCGCAGCCTATTAGAATTGGATGTAGTAAGTCTGGGACTACACCCACATCATGGTGCTCAATACCCTTGGCTGTCTCAATGACCACTCTAGACATCGGATATTCTTTACATCCCCATGACTACAGTTGTTTTTGATCTTCCTTCCGTGAATCAGGTGGACAAAGAGCGTGGCCCTTACTAGGATCGTGACACTCTTTGAGTCTAATAGACCAGTCAAACATTCTCCATTCCACTTCATGGAACACTTGTGGCCCCTCGTCAGATTGGTAGTCCATACTGCAGACCGGACCGGCGTAGAACGAACACAGTCGTCCTTGGCTATTCTCTATCTGCTCACTGGTCAGAGGATATCGGGCTGCTGTGTTTCCTGCAGATTATCTGATTATCTCCTCACTAGAGATGAGCGAACCTCTTCGATAAAGGGTCACCAATTTCAAATTCGGTATGAACCTTAGCTTGTTCATTTGGGCTCGGTAACCACCAATCTTTTTCCCAAAATTCTGTAATGTTTGATTCTTGATCATGCTTTTTTTAATAAGATAATGCTTTTGTTTAGGATTGTGGTGCTGTATGATGAATGGGGGAGGCCAGACACGTACGGCCTCTTTTTTTCGTAACTTGATTTGCCGATGTCAATCACAGCGTAGCAAACATCTACACGGTTCACACACAAACGCTTGTGTGATTGGCTCCCTAAGTCACAGTCATATGTCCGTCTGCATATAAATTGTGGACATGCGGCGTCGGGGCCATTATGTGACTGTTAATCGTTAGGGAAGCTTCTGCCGCCGGGGCTGCCAGACAGTGAGGTTAGCTAGGGGTGTAATGATAGGAGAGTGATAGTGTAGAATAGGGGCGTGCCACAAATCAGCATGTAATGATAGGAGAGCGATAGTGTAGAATAGGGGCGTCCAGTGCAGGGAAAGCTGTGTGCCACAAATCAGCATGTAATGATAGGAGAGCGATAGTGTAGAATAGGGGCGTGCAGTGCAGGGAAAGCTGTGTGCCACAAATCAGCATGTAATGATAGGAGAGCGATAGTGTAGAATAGGGGCGTGCAGTGCAGGGAAAGCTGTGTGCCACAAATCAGCATGTAATGATAGGAGAGCGATAGTGTAGAATAGGGGCGTGCAGTGCAGGGAAAGCGGTGTGCCACAAATCAGCATATAATGATAGGAGAGTGATAGTGTAGAATAGGGGCGTGCAGTGCAGGGAAAGCTGTGTGCCACAAATCAGCATGTAATGATAGGAGAGTGATAGTGTAGAATAGGGGCGTGCAGTGCAGGGAAAGCTGTGTGCCACAAATCAGCATGTAATGATAGGAGAGTGATAGTGTAGAATAGGGGCGTGCAGTGCAGGGAAAGCTGTGTGCCACAAATCAGCATGTAATGATAGGAGAGCGATAGTGTAGAATAGGGGCGTGCAGTGCAGGGAAAGCTGCGTGCCACAAATCAGCATGTAATGATAGGAGAGCGATAGTGTAGAATAGGGGCGTGCAGTGCAGGGAAAGCTGTGTGCCACAAATCAGCATGTAATGATAGGAGAGTGATAGTGTAGAATAGGGGCGTGCAGTGCAGGGAAAGCTGTGTGCCACAAATCAGCATGTAATGATAGGAGAGCGATAGTGTAGAATAGGGGCGTGCAGTGCAGGGAAAGCTGCGTGCCACAAATCAGCATGTAATGATAGGAGAGCGATAGTGTAGAATAGGGGCGTGCAGTGCAGGGAAAGCTGCGTGCCACAAATCAGCATGTAATGATAGGAGAGTGATAGTGTAGAATAGGGGCGTGCAGTGCAGGGAAAGCTGCGTGCCACAAATCAGCATGTAATGATTGGAGAGTGATAGTGCAGAATAGGGGCGTGCAGTGCAGGGAAAGCTGTGTGCCACAAATCAGCATGTAATGATAGAAATAGGGAGAGCTGCGTGCCACAAATCAGCATGTAATGATAGGAGAGCGATAGTGTAGAATAGGGGCGTGCAGTGCAGGGAAAGCTGCGTGCCACAAATCAGCATGTAATGATAGGAGAGCGATAGTGTAGAATAGGGGCGTGCAGTGCAGGGAAAGCGGTGTGCCACAAATCAGCATGTAATGATAGAAATAGAATTAGAATCTTGTAGTTGTGATACCTTTTAATGGCGACTAAAATAAAGATGTTACAGAGCAGCCTCCAGACTCCTCCGGTCTCTTCATCAGGCGAGGTGTGTGCATATATTTGTGTTTCTTCAGATGCTCTGTTACACCTCGCCTGATGAAGAGACCGGAGGAGTCTGGAGGCTGCTCTGTTACACCTCGCCTGATGAAGAGACCGGAGGAGTCTGGAGGCTGCTCTGTTACACCCTGTCTGATGAAGAAACCGGAGGAGTCTGGAGGCTGCTCTGTTACACCTCGCCTGATGAAGAGACCGGAGGAGTCTGGAGGCTGCTCTGTTACACCCTGTCTGATGAAGAAACCGGAGGAGTCTGGAGGCTGCTCTGTTACACCCTGCCTGATGAAGAGACCGGAGGAGTCTGGAGGCTGCTCTGTTACACCCTGTCTGATGAAGAGACCGGAGGAGTCTGGAGGCTGCTCTGTTACACCCTGCCTGATGAAGAGACCGGAGGAGTCTGGAGGCTGCTCTGTTACACCCTGCCTGATGAAGAGACCGGAGGAGTCTGGAGGCTGCTCTGTTAAACCCTGCCTGATGAAGAGACCGGAGGAGTCTGGAGGCTGCTCTGTTACACCCTGTCTGATTAAGAGACCGGAGGAGTCTGGAGGCTGCTCTGTTACACCCTGCCTGATGAAGAGACCGGAGGAGTCTGGAGGCTGCTCTGTAACCTCTTTATTATAGTCGCCATTACAAGGTATCACATCTACAACATTCTAATCGTGCGTCTCTCACTGCCAGCGAGCAGTCATGTTTCAACTGAGTAACACGGTAACAAAACTTTATTTCTTTTAACTATGATAGAAATAGGGATTGGTACTTGTAGTCCCTGCTAAAGAGTTGTCAGTGAACGATGTAAATAGCCATTGCTACATATTCCTGCTGCTCCAAAGTATGCAGTGATCCACATTTGTAGCTATTGTTAGTGGTAAAAATAAAGTCTTATGCCGGCGTCCGCATAAAGAATATATTTATTCTAAATCCATAAAAAAGAAAAATATTAACACAGCAGTGTAGACAGAAAACTGCTCTAAAGGCCCAGTCACACACAACGACTTACCAGCGTTCCCGAAAACGATGCGACCTGATAGAGATCGCAGGTAAATCACTGAGAGGTCGCAGGTGAGATGTCACACAGCCAGACCTTACCAGCGATGCAGGAACGATACAGGTGGCAGTAGCGACCTGTATAACTATCTCAGCAGTAAGGCCTTGTGCGCACTAAGCATTTTTGCTGCGTTTTTAGCGGGGTTTTTTACTGCGTTTTTGTGCTGAAAACACAGTGACATTGCTTCCCCAGCAATGTCTATGGGTTTTCATAAGTGCTGTCCGCACACAGCGTTTTTGTGGTGAC
Source organism: Anomaloglossus baeobatrachus (assembly GCF_048569485.1). NCBI lineage: Eukaryota > Metazoa > Chordata > Amphibia > Anura > Aromobatidae > Anomaloglossus > Anomaloglossus baeobatrachus. The sequence goes on along the minus strand of NC_134355.1, from coordinate 3,550,553 downwards.
CACAAAAACGCAGCATGTCAATTATTTCTGCGTTTTTAACTGCATTTTTCACCCATTGAGTTCAATGAGATGTTCAACAACGCAATGAAAAACGCATATAGCTGCGTTTCTATGACTAAAAACGCAGCTATAAACGCAAGGGGTGGGTACTAAAGTGACGTGTACAGGAAGAGGATTCCTTCTGTTGGTAATCACAGAAGCGTGAATCCTCCCGGTACCGTCACCGCCGCTTCCACAACCCGCCCGGTGCCATGTCAGCTCCCGTGCGGCGCCATGTCTGGGCGGGAGGTGGAGGCAGCGGCGAAAACAAAAGTGAACAGTAGAAAAAAAAATGTCATACTCCCCTGTCTGCAGGGTCCCGGTGCCATGCCCGCTCCCAGCGCCTCTCCCGGTACCGCCGCGCCGGCTGTGTGCTCTCAGGCACGTACGAAGCCTGCAGGACCTGGCGATGGATCACCTGATGCAGTCACCTGACGCATCAGCTGATCGTAATTCTCGCAGTGTCGCCCGGCTGGCTATCAGCTGATCCTGCCATCAGGAGACTTCATCAGCTGATTACCGGCAGCTCCTGCAGCGATGGGACAGGATCAGACTCTCATCCGATCGCTCCAGGAGCTGCCGGTAATCAGCACATAAGTATTTTTTTTTTGTCTACTGATGCATCATCTGATTGTATAATCGGCTTTTATACAATCAGCTGATGTGTGATGTGATTCACATCCTGGATCCTGACACATCATCTGATCGCTTTGCCTTCCAGCAAACCGATCAGATGATATTGGATCCGGATTGGACGGCGCGGGATCCTTGACCCAGGATTACTGCGGAGGGAAGTGCTTTATTTCAATGAAGATGGAGTCACTAATTGTGTTGTGTTTTATTTCTAATAAAAATATTTTTCTGTGTGTTGTGTTTTTTTTTTTTTTATCATTACTAGAAATTCATGGTGGCCATGTCTAATATTGGCGTGACACCATGAATTTCGGGCTTAGGGCCAGCTGATAATATACAGCTAGCCCAAATCCCATTATTACCCAGCCAACCACCGTCACCAGGGCAGCTGGAAGAGTTGGATACAGCGCCAGAAGATGGCGCTTCTATGAAAGCGCCATTTTCTGGGGTGGCTGCGGACTGCAATTCGCAGCGGGGGTCCCAGAAAGCTTGGGCACTCTGCACTGCGGATTCCAATCCCCAGCTGCCTAGTTGTACCTAGCTGGACTCAAAAATTGGGCAAAGCCTATGTCATTTTTTTTTTATTTCTTAAAATTCATGAAATAAAAAAAAAAAAAAAAAAAAAAAAAAAGGGGGCTTCCCTATATTTTTGATTCCCAGACGGGTACAAATAGGCAGCTGGGGGTTGGGGGCAGCCTGTACCTGCCTGCTGTACCTGGCTAGCATACACAAATATAGCGAAGCCCATGTCATTTTTTTTTTTTTTTCCTTTTTGGGCAAAAACCTCCTGCATACAGCGCTGGATAGAGGATGCTGAGCCTTGTAGTTCTGCAGCTGCTGCCTGCTCTCCTGCATACACTAGTTCTGCAGCTGTCTGCTCTCCTGCATACAATGAAGAACATATTGAAGAAGGAAATGACGTCAGACCTTTTTTTTTTTTCATCTTTTTCATCAACAATCTTTAATGGCATTGTGCACTGATTAAAAACACAGCAAAAAACGCACCAAATCGCGGTAAAAACGCATGCGTTTTTGCTGCGTTTTTTTTAGCCGCGGGTGCGTTTTCTGAGACAAAAACGCACATAAAAACGCAGCGTGAAAAAAACGCCTAGTGCACACATACCCTAACTGTGACCCTGTCACACAGCGTCAAACACAGCGTTGTGTCCTGCCCAGCAGGACATCGCCTTTGAAGAAAATGGCCTGGACCATTTTGCAACGACCGGCGACCTCACAGCAGGGGCTGATCGCTGGTAAGTGTCACACATAACGGGATCGCTAACGGGATCGCTACTGCGTCACAGAAACCGTGACTCAGCTGCAATCTCGCTAGCGATCTCGTTATGGTACCTTAAATCCTGACATATCTTTACATGTTAGAAGACATTCAATGCTTAATCAGACAAATACACAAAAGGTGAGAACTCTCACAACCAATATTAACCCTATCATCGCCAGGGAGCTTTGTTGACATGAACAAACACTAGTTGGATTCATTGCCTAATGGAAACAAAGAAAAAAAAAATGATTTGCATATAAAACAAACCTTTTCCCAAAAAAGTAAATGTACACATAAATGCACATACCTGTGTACGTGCACAACATATGTCCGCATTATACATCTATAACAAAAACACACAGAAAAAAATGTAAATGCAGTACAAACGCGCAAATATAAAAAGCACATCTAATTTAATAAATACAAAAATCCACAAAGCTTAAATAAATAATAACCAAAAAGTCCATGAGCGGATTATAATAGTGGATAAACCACCCGGTATCCATTCGAAGCCATAGACAAAACATTGGGCAACAATCTCCAATAACATCAGGTGATAAATCAGCGGCCAAATATAGTCCAGGAAGCTCATAGGCATCAAAGTGTCTTCAGGATCAGAGGGAGGAAAGTCTGCAGGAAAACTCAGATATTCAAGGTATGGTATCTTCAAACCTCCAAGTAAAAGGATCTGCAGCAGAGTTAAGGCCCCTGTACACCCTGCAGCATCGCTAGCGACATCGCTGTAACGTCACCGGTTTTGTGGCGTAATGGCGACCTCCCCAGCGACATTGCAGTGTGTGACACGCATCAGTACCTGGCCCCTGCTGTGAAGTTGCTGATCACTACACATCTCTCAGGAACAGTTATTGGTCCTTTGTTTCCCGCTGCGCAGCATGCATCGGTGTGTTTGACACCGTTACAACGACTTCGTTAGCGACTTCCCTTTGAATTAGCTGCTTTGATACGTCCCCAACAACCAGCGAGGTCGTTCTGCAGGTCCGTATCGCTGCTGCGTCGTTGGGCAGGTTTGCCTGTTTGACCGCACACCAGCGACTTTCCAGCGATCCCGGCCAGGTCAGGGTCACTTGTGGTATCGCTAGAAAGTCTCAGTGTATAAAGGGGCCTTTAGTCCAGGAAGCTCATGGTCATTCAAACAAGGTGTCTTCAATACCATCACATAGGATGGATCAGCAGGCAGAGTTTGTTCAGGTATGTCAAAGCTCCTAGACCATCCAAACAAGGTAAAGAATTATATACAGTACACACCAAAAGTTTGGACACACCTTCTCATTCAAAGAGTTTTCTTTATTTTCATGACTCTGAAATTTGTAGCTTCACATTGAAGGCATCAAAACTATGAATTATCACATGTGGAATGAAATACTTAACAAAAAAGTGTGACACAACTGACAATCTGTCTTATATTCTAGGTTCTTCACAGTCGCCGCCTTTTGCTTAGATTACTGTTTTGCACACTCTTGGCATTCTCTTGATAAGCTTCAAGAGGTAGTCACCGGAAATGGTCTTCACTTCACAGGTGTGCCCTGTCAGGTTTAATAAGTGGGATTTCTTGCCTTATAAATGGGGTTGGGACCATCAGTTGTGTTGTGCAGACGTCTGGTGGATACAGCTGATAGTCCTACTGAATAGACTGTTAGCTGCTTTTTTCTTGCCATAATACAAATTCTAAGTAAAGAAAAACGAGTGGCCATCATTACTTTAAGAAAGGAAGGTCAGTCAGTCCGAAAAATTGGGAAAACTTTGAAAGTGTCCCCAAGTGCAGTGGCAAAAACCATCAAACACTACAAAGAAACTGACTCACATGAGGACTGCCCCAGGAAAGGAAGACCAAGAGTCACCTCTGCTGCAGAGGATAAGTTTATCCGAGTCACCAGCCTCAAAAAACGCAGGTTAACAGCAGCTCAGATTAGAGACCAGGTCAATGCCACACAGAGTTCTAGCAGCAGACACGTCTCTAGAACAACTGTTAAGAGGAGACTTTGTGCTGCAGCCTTCATGGTAACATAGCTGCTAGGAAACCACTGCTAAGGACAGGCAACAAGTAGAAGAGACGTGTTTGGGCTAAAGAACACAAGGAATGGACATTAGACCAGTGGAAATCTGTGCTTTGGTCTGATGAGTCCAAATTTGAGATCTTTGGATCCAACCACCGTGTCTTTGTAGACAAGGTGAACGGATGGACTCTACATGCCTGGTTCCCACCGTGAAGCATGGTGGAGGAGGTGTGATGGTGTAGGGGGGGCTTTGCTGGTTCCCACCGTGAAGCATGGTGGAGGAGGTGTGATGGTGTGGGGGTGCTTTGCTGGTGACAATGTTGGGGATTTATTCACAATTGAAGGCATACAGAACCAGCATGCCTACCACAGCATCTTGCAGCGGCGTGCTATTCCATCTGGTTTGCGTTTAGTTGGACCATCATTTATTTTTCAACAGGACAATGATCCCAAACATCCCTCCAGGCTGTGTAAGGGCTATGTGACTAAAAAGGAGAGTGATGGGGGCTACGCCAGATGACCTGGCCTCCACAGTCACCAGACCTGAACCCAATCGAGATGGTTTGGGGTGAGCTGGACCGCAGAGTGAAGGCAAAAGGGCCAACAAGTGCTAAGCATCTCTGGCAACTCCTTCAAGACTGTTGGAAAACCATTTCCGGTGACTGAAGCTCATCCAGAGAATGCCAAGAGTGTGCAAAGCAGTGATCAAAGCAAAAGGTGGCTGCTGTGAAGAATATAAGACATATTTTCAGCTGTTTCACACTTTTTTGTTAAGTATTTGTGTCAATTCATAGTTTTGATGCCTTCAATGTGAATCTACAATTTTCAGAGTCAGAGAGATGTAAATTAAGAAAACTCTTTGAATGAAAAGGTGTGTCCAAACTTTTGGTCTGTACTGTATATAAAAAAAAATCATCAAACATAAGCTCATGGGTTACTATAAACAGTCTACTGGATACGTAGTCTTCATTAATATTGCATTAAATAAAAAAATGAAACAAACAAACCATCCATAAAATGAATGGAAATAATAATGAAATATTGCAGTGTAAATGGAAACATCTGATAGTGTTTAGCAGAATGTAAACTACAAAGCAACAGACGGAAAATCATTGTATTTTAGAATAATCAGAGGCACAAAACTTGACAGACTTACAAATTTTGTATCAAAATCGATCCATTATCACTGTTATGGAGAACATAGTAAATACGGTCATCCTGGATGTTACTAAAATAATGACACAGAAAATAAAATGCAAACTCCCCACCAAAAAAAAAAACTGCAAAGCAAAAACTTCAAATTTGGTAGACATGGAAATTCTTAATAGAGAAAGAACAAATGTGTTTTGAAATGTAAACCACATGGATGTCTCATTTCCAACTCCAGGATCCATGATGCCTTCCTCTTAAGTAAAAGGAGTTGTAGGTATTGTTAGTAGTGCCTGCTGTAAATTTGCTAGTGAACTAGGTAAAAAGGTCTGGGCACTTTTCATTGCCTGCTCAAAATTACGCGGTCAATCACATTTCGAGGTATTAGCACTCTTTGGTGCCTTCACATTATTGACAACTCAGGCAGGAAATAAATAAATGATCTTTTGTGACAGGTGTGGCCGTAGGGTTGCGAAACATGTATTTGAAAAGGGAAGGGTGCATCAACCATAAGTGAACCATAGTGTGACGCAGCAGCAAAAAAGACAAAACCCCATTCTAGGATGTATTAACAGAAGTATACAGTCTAGATCACGTGAAGTCATTATCCCCCTTTACTCCTCTGTGGTCAGACCTCACCTGGAATATTGTGTCCAGTTCTGGGCTCCACATTTTACATCAACAAACTGGAGCAAGTTCAGAGAAGAGTGACCAGAATGGTGACTGGACTGCAAACCATGTCCTGTGAGGAACGGTTACAGGATTTAGGATTGTTCAGCTTGCAAAAGAGAAGACTGAGAGGAGACTTAATAGCTGTCTACAAATATCTCACAGGCGGTCACACTGTAGAGGGAGCAGTGTTAAGCTGGTGTCACACACAGTGACGGCGACAACGACGTCGCTGCTACGTCACCATTTTCTGTGACGTTGCAGCGACGTCCCGTCGCTGTCGCTGTGTGTGACATCCAGCAACGAGCTGGCCCCTGCTGTGAGGTCGTTGCTCGTTGCTGAATGTCCTGCTTCATTTTTTGGTCGTCACTCTCCCGCTGTGACGCACACATCGCTGTGTGTGACAGCGAGAGAGCGACGAAATGAAGCGAGCAGGAGCCGGCACTGGCAGCTGCGGAAAGCTGTAACCAGGGTAAACATCGGGTAACCAAGGGAAGACCTTTCCCTGGTTACCCGATATTTACCTTCGTTACCAGCGTCCGCCGCTCTCGCTACTAGCTCCTGCTCTGTGCACATGTAGCTGCAGTAATTAACCCGATGTGTACTGTAGCTAGGAGAGCAGGGAGCCAGCGCTAAGCAGTGTGCGCGGCTCCTGCTCTGTGCACATGTAGCTGCAGTACACATCGGGTAATTAACCCGATGTGTACTGTAGCTAGGAGAGCAGGGAGCCAGCGCTAAGCAGTGTGCGCGGCTCCCTGCACTGTGACATGTAGCTGCAGTACACATCGGGTTAATTAACCCGATGTGTACTGTAGCTAGGAGAGCAGGGAGCCAGCCCTAAGCAGTGTGCGCGGCTCCCTGCTCTCTGCACATGTAGCGACGTTATGATCGCTGCTGCGTCGCTGTGTTTGACAGCTAAGCAGCGATCATAACAGCGACTTACAAGGTCGCTGTTACGTCACAGAAAATGGTGACGTAACAGAGACGTCGCTGTCGCTATGTGTGACCCCAGCTTTATTCTCATTTTCACAAAAGAAAAACTTTTGAAAGACTAGAAGCAATGGGATGACACTGACTGGGAGGAGACACAGATTAGATATTAGAAAAAACTTTTTGACAGTGAGGGTGATCAGCGACTGGAACAGGCGGCCACGAGAGGTGGTGAGTTCTCCTTCAATGGAAGTCTTTAACCCCTTCAGCCCCCGGGCACTTTCCGTTTTTTTGCTTTTTGCTCCCCTTCTTCCGAGAGCTGTAACTTTTTTATTTTTCCATCAATCTTGCCATGTAAGGGCTTGTTTTTTGCGGGACAAGTTGTACTTTTAAATGAAACCATAAGTTTTACCATATAGTGTACTGGAATACGGCAAAAAAATTCCAAGTGCGGAAAAATTGCAAAAAAAGTGTGATCGTACAATAGTTTGTGGGATATTTTATTCACCGTATTCACTATATGGTAAAACCCATATGTGGGTGTGATGCCTCAGGTCAGTGCGAGTTTGTAGACACCAAAAGATGTATAGGTTTCTTTCTCGCCTTTTCATTGGGGGACACAAACAGTGGGTATTATGGTGTCTCCAGGGGAGGCGTGACACTAGGTTTAATAAAGTCAAGAGTTAGCTCCTCCTCCCACAGCATATACCCCAGCTAGGCGGGAACTAGCTCAGTTCTTTCTAGTGTCAGCAGGGAGGCTGACACGTCTGGCTGAGCCCCAGGCCAGCTCGTGTTTTTTGTTTATTTATTTCTTTTCTTTGTGATTTTATTCTATTTTTGACTATGGGGCAATACCAGGGTGCCCTGCCACCCCCATTCCCCCCGTGTACGGGCAGAGGAAACCTGGCGTGCAAAAGCCGGCAGTCTTCCCTCGCGCCCAAGTGGTCGGGTCTGCGTACCCCTCCAGGCTTCCTGGAAGCACCTCACACCAAGGTAGCTCCAGAGGGCTAAGCAGAGCCGAGCACCTGCTCGCCTTGAGCCGAAGATGCGTCCCCGAGGTCTCCGTATGCCAGGACCGACGCGTCTTCAGACGGAGCCAGGAGCAGGTAGGGAGACGACGTGTATCCGTCCCCTGCATCCAACCGCCGCCTGAGGAGGCGCCGGTGGGGCGATGCAGGCAGTGTTCCCGGGGAAGCAGCATTACTTTAGCTCCCGGCGTCGGCCTGCATGTTTAGCAACGCCCCCTCCACTGCTCCAGAAGCCGCTCCCTCTAGTGGGCCGTCTCTCCCCTCCATGCTGCCAGAGAACACTGGACGCCATTACATGTGGGGAGCAGACACGGGTGAGATCGCCTCCTTGGCTCTGCAACTCTGCAGCACTATATACCGCTCTGCTCAGTGGTATATCGCTGTCTTCCTAGCGGTGTGTGCCTGCTGGCTGGCGGTGTATATCAGCTTTCAGCGGTATATACTAGCTGTGCTTGCAGGTATATACTGACTGTTTGGCAGTGTGTGCCACTTTACTATTGGTATATACCAGCTCTGTATAGCAGTCCCTTTCTAATACTGCTAGTAGCTCCACACCCACAGTAGTGTAATACTGCTAAAGGCTCACAGTATAATTGTACGTTTGTTGCTGACATGCGTAAAAACCGCAAGGGTGATAAAGCTTCCTAGGCATCCTCTATGGACCTGTACTATGCTTGTACCACCTGTGGAAGCTAGTTTCCCAATGGTCGAAGCTATCCACTCTGCCGAGGCTGCAATGCCCCTACTACAATGTCACAACAGGCGTTGCCGGACCAGGGGGTCGTGCAATCTGTGGGTTCGGCCCCGGCCACCGTTCAGGCAGCACCCCCGTCTGATGAGGCTATCCCTGCATGGGCTCTTCTGATGTCTAAAAGGTTAGATGACCTGGCCACTCAGATATCTCAGCCTTCCACAGGCTCCCGCAGCCTCCCCCCCGGCTCAGCTCCCTCACAGGAGCCCGCCTGCGTCTGGTGTATCATCCCCAGTACGTAAAAAGGCTGTCTCCAAAAGGCGCCATTGCGACCGCTCCGCCTCGTCTGACTCACACGATGGCCAGTCTGACTCAGGCTCCGTGACCTTTAGTAGTCACGATTCCCGAGACTCTGATTCAGATGTCCCTTCTGAGTCTAGGCATATGGAAGACACTTTAATAGCAGCTGTCAATCACTCTCTGTCGATTTCTGATCAGCCCTCGGACCCGACTTCTCAGTCGGCAATCAAGCGAGCCAAGAAGCCTCCTAAGTCCTTTGCCCAGGATCCGATTTTTCATCAAATCATATCTAAACTGTGGGATCACCCTGATAGGAGTTTTAATAAAAAAAATCCTCTTCATTCGCTTATCCCTTTCCTCCGGAAATGGTTAAGCCCTGGTCGGTTCCCCCCGTTGTGGATCCGCCAGTATCCAGGCTGGCTAAACACACGGTTATGTCTGTTTCAGATAACGCATCTCTCAAGGACTCGTCCGACCGCGCAGTTGAGACTGCGGTCAAATCTATTTTCCAGGCTTCAGGCTCCTCTCTGCGCCCCCTGTTTGCCATGACATGGGTGGCAAGAGCTCTGAGCGTGTGGAGTAGGAACCTGCGCAAGTGGCTCCGCCCTTGCAATATTCCTCCGGAGGCTCTTGAGATTCTTGATTTGTTCTCTCTTGCAAACAACAGAAACCATAGTATACGGCCAAAATCAATCAATTTATTTAACAAAATTTTTATTAACATAGACATATAACATACAAAAATGCCAACAGGTATTGGGAGGACAGAGAATATTGCACACTGTATTAGTAGATCAAAATGATATCCAAGGACTAATAAATATAAAGTGAAACAGTGCTTGTAAACATCCAAGGAAAGTTTTTTATATGTTCAGCCTGAATTGCAGCCAATGGAATTATAAAGTGCAAAAGTGCGTGTTCTAACAATAAACAAACAGCAGGGGGAGCCCAATCAATTGATTTATATGGAAATCCAAGGTAAATGGATGATATAATTATGCAGGGCAAACCTAAGAGGATTCAGGCAATTGCAAAGTGCAGTTATGCTAGAAAGGAAAGTAACCAGCGGCTAAGTAGGGCACAACAGGCAAAACAATGAGAGATCTACAGTTAACTAAATAAGTAAGCTTGCAAGTAGCACATAATACCTCCGTCCACACACCCACGCCTCCAACGCACGTTTCGTGACAACTTCTTCAGGGAGCGTGTGTTGGAGGGGTAGGGGGATGGTATATGAACGCATCGGTGGCCAGTGAACAGCTGAGTACGGATCAGCTGACATACCGGGTGAGTCATAGTATGGCGCATGCGTCCTCTGCACCAGCCGTAATAGGGGAAGACATGCAGGCGGACAACGGAGGAAGAGCGTCGGCAGCCGTCATGGAGACGGCGTCCGAGCTCCAACCCCTATAGCCGCCGTCATGACAACCCACAGCCGTGCTTTGGCGCATGCGCACCAACTCAAAACTGGGACTTAGTTACAGGCATATAATAGCTCATGATACAACCGTCAGACCGGATCAAGGACTCGTGCACATATTATAAGAAATGTAATAGGGTTGAAGAAAATCAATAGGTAGTGAAGTGCAAAGAAAAGTGAAAAATAAATGAAAAGTAAGAGTAAAAGTGTAAACAATATAAGATATGATATATGCATGATGAATACAATATATAAGAAATGTAAAGAATCTCTCACAACTATTGAGAGCTTTACACATAAATAATTAAGTGATATAAATGCAATAAGGTGAAGCTGTGTGCACATACACACATATGCACACGGTCACCTAAATGCGTATAAAAGTATATAGATAGCATTATACAGTGTAATAAGAGAGTGATATATAGTGATAATAAATATATGCAAAAATGTACATTATATAGGTTACATAAAAATTGTGATATATACAAACTAATTTTATTAAAAAGAAAAAAGAAGTGAAGAAATTCATTTTAAAATATTAAACATATATTCTTGATCCATCCGAGGTCAGAATGTTCTCATCAATATCCACCCGACATTTAAGATATAAATAGGCCAAACTATGATAAGAAGAAAAATATATTTTAAAATCAATTACATACATAAAATATAAAAAAATATAAAAACCACCCTACCCCCCTAAAAAAGTCCGACAACAGATTCCTAAAACCAATTTATAAGAATGACGCGAAACCAAAATTCTCATTAAGGCCCCTTGGTGCAACTGTATTAAGCCTATATATCCATCTACTCTCGACCTGTGATAAAACTTTAAATAGATTACCACCCCTCTGACCAAGGCACACTTGATCGATGGCAATGATGGAAAGTTTGCTGGCATCACAATTGTGCCAGAGTTTAAAATGCCTAGCCAGGGTTTTCAATTGTTCACCAAATTTAGATTTCTTTGCTTTTTCAATATCGCGCACATGTTCCCTTACGCGAAACTTGAGCTCCCTTGTGGTCATGCCAATATAAACCTTTTTACAGGGACACGTCGCGTGGTATATAACACCTTTGGAAGAGCAGGTTAGCTGATGAAGAATCTTATAGGTCCGAGTTTGATCACCATTAAAGAATTCCTTACTCTTCTTCAAATTCAGACATGCCCTGCATGTACCACAGGGAAAAAATCCCTTGATATCTCCAGACTGATCTATACTCCTAGATTGGTAATGGCTTCTCACCAGTAAGTCCCTAAGGTTAGCACTACGACGAGCGGTAACCTTAGGCTCTGACTGGAGGAAATTCTTTAAAATCGGATCAGTAAACAGCACTCCCCAATGTGTTTTTATGATTTCTTTCAAATCTGTCCATTGACTATTGAATTTGGTGATAAGTCTTACCTCACTATTGGAGGACGCCAGATTAGATGAAGGTTTATAGAGAAGTTCATTACGAGAAACTTGTGTTGCTCTCTTAAGGCCGTTGCGTATATTCCGATGGCTATATCCTCTCTCACGAAAACGGCTGTAGAGATCCCTTGATTGTTTGTAGAAGTTATCATTCGTAGAGCAAATTCTTCTCGCTCTTAAAAATTGCCCAATAGGAATGCCTCTGATGGTACCCTTAGGATGTGATGATTGTGCATGGAGAAATGCGTTCGTAGAAGTAGATTTCCTGAAGATGTCAGTCTCAAGAAATCCATCCGGGGTAGTTTTGATGTCGACGTCCAAAAAGCTCAACCTAAGACCATATTGGAAAGTAAGTTTAATGTTGAGCAAATTATCATTTAACCTCAACATCATGTTCTCCAATTGTTTAGGGGACCCCTCCCATATAAACCATATATCATCAATATACCGTATCCAGTGATGGATACGGTCGACCTGGTCAATAGGATTGCTCAAAAATATCTCCCTCTCCCAAGCTCCAAGGAACAGATTTGCATATGAGGGCGCACAAGACGCCCCCATTGCAGTTCCCTGGAGCTGGAGATAAACCTGGTCTTTGAACAAAAAGCAATTGTGCTTCAAAATGAAGTCCAGTAGTACCAACAACAGTTCAGTCAACCGTGGTTGGATATTACTATTTTTCAAAAACCAGGATACTGCATCTAGCCCATCCTTATGCTTAATCGAAGTATAAAGGCTTTCTACATCTGCCGTTACCATCACCATATTTCCTTGTAACTGCAGATTGTCAAAATGACTTAATGCCGAGGTAGTATCCCTCACATATGACGGTAAAGTTTGAACCAATGGTTTTAAGTAAAAATCAACCACCTGACAGGCCACTTCACAAAGACCACCATTTCCAGATACTATCGGTCTTCCAGGTGGATCTATCTCATTTTTGTGAAGTTTAGGCAGCAAATAAAGGGTGGGCAGTTTAGGTTTTTTACATATCATGGCTTCATAAAGTTTTTTTGTAATGATATTATCATTATAGGCCTTCTCCAGAATGGCATGCAATTCCAGTTGAAATTTAGGAAGTGGATTTTGATTAAGTTTTTTATAGCACTTGCCATCCAGCAGCTGTTTATATGCCTGTTTCTCATAGAGCTTATTGCTCCAAATCACTAGATTACCCCCCTTGTCCGCGGGTTTGAAAACCACATCGGACCATGATTTCATCTCATTTAACGCCGCCATCTCTGATTCACTTAAATTGGATATTTTATTCCTCTTGAGTTTCTCAATGTCATGAGATACTAATTTAACAAAAATGTCAACAGCTGGACAGGTATTAAAGTTAGGGAACGTAGAGGATTTACAATAAAGATGTATAGGATACTTACTCACATCCTCATCCTCTTCTTCATTAGCTAAACTCTCAAGGATTCTCAATGCTTCCAACTCCTTTTTTGTCTCAAACGGAGAGTTGTCCAATTCCAAAGTTCCTTTTTCAAAATGCCTTTTGAGTATCAATTTACGGGCAAATAGATGTACATCCTTTATTGCTGTGAACTTATCTATATCACAAGTGGGAGAAAACGTTAATCCCTTTTGCAAAATATTCTCCTGTAGAGGCGATAAAGAATGGTCAGACAGGTTTATTACCTTGGGATGATCATCTCTCTTTTTCTTGCCAAAATTGTCCATCCTAGTTTGTATACTCCTTTTCACTCCCTGTCTGGTACGAAAGGAATGTGTATTTATAGTCACTCTCCTGGAATGAGGTACTACTCCCAGCCTCCGAAGACATAGAAGAAGAGGAATTGGCACAAGACATTCTCGGATTTTGGACAGATTTCCTGTACTGCCAACGGAATATTCTCTTGTTCTCATAATCCTTGAGATCCCTTTGATATTTCTTCAATTTCAAGGAGCTAACATCCTGCTCCAATTTGTTTAAATTTTTCTCCAGTTCCTTGTTAAATTCATCCAATTGTTCGCTGGTTAGATTTTTCTCAAGGTCCTTATATATGTTCGGTAGTAGTTGATCAACCTCCTCAATCAATTTGCTCTGCTTTTCATTGATAATCTCAATGAAATTTAATAAGCATTGGGTCGCTACCTCCTCCCATCGTTTAATGAGAGCTTCATCACCCAAGTCAAAGGATGGATATATTTGCACCCTTAAACCTCTAGGGATAATTCTCTGTGAGAGATAATTATCCAAAGAGGTTTTAGTCCACCACAGGCGGGTCTTTTTAAAAACTAAATTAGAGTAAGATTTTTTGGTTTCTAAAACGTCATTACGGACTTCTTTAAAAATACCTGAGGCACCATTATTAAATATAGTACTCGCTTTAGATTGCCAGATTTTTTCCCTGGCTTTCAAATCCATATTTGGAAGAAAAGGATTTTTATATCTGTTGAAAAAACAGAGATAATCAATCACCACACTGTACCTTTTAATATACATAACGGCCAAAAACTAGTATGATACAAACAACAGGAACCATAGTATACGGCCAAAATCAATCAATTTATTTAACAAAATTTTTTTATTAACATAGACATATAACATACAAAAATGCCAACAGGTATTGGGAGGACAGAGAATATTGCACACTGTATTAGTAGATCAAAATGATATCCATGGACTAATAAATATAAAGTGAAACAGTGCTTGTAAACATCCAAGGAAAGTTTTTTATATGTTCAGCCTGAATTGCAGCCAATGGAATTATAAAGTGCAAAAGTGCGTGTTCTAACAATAAACAAACAGCTGGGGGAGCCCAATCAATTGATTTATATGGAAATCCAAGGTAAATGGATGATATAATTATGCAGGGCAAATCTAAGAGGATTCAGGCAATTGCAAAGTGCAGTTATGCTAGAAAGGAAAGTAACCAGCGGCTAAGTAGGGCACAACAGGCAAAACAATGAGAGATCTACAGTTAACTAAATAAGTAAGCTTGCAAGTAGCACATAATACCTCCGTCCACACACCCACGCCTCCAACTTCCCTGAAGAAGTTGTCACGAAACGTGCGTTGGAGGCGTGGGTGTGTGGACGGAGGTATTATGTGCTACTTGCAAGCTTACTTATTTAGTTAACTGTAGATCTCTCATTGTTTTGCCTGTTGTGCCCTACTTAGCCGCTGGTTACTTTCCTTTCTAGCATAACTGCACTTTGCAATTGCCTGAATCCTCTTAGATTTGCCCTGCATAATTATATCATCCATTTACCTTGGATTTCCATATAAATCAATTGATTGGGCTCCCCCAGCTGTTTGTTTATTGTTAGAACACGCACTTTTGCACTTTATAATTCCATTGGCTGCAATTCAGGCTGAACATATAAAAAACTTTCCTTGGATGTTTACAAGCACTGTTTCACTTTATATTTATTAGTCCTTGGATATCATTTTGATCTACTAATACAGTGTGCAATATTCTCTGTCCTCCCAATACCTGTTGGCATTTTTGTATGTTATATGTCTATGTTAATAAAAAAATTTTGTTAAATAAATTGATTGATTTTGGCCGTATACTATGGTTCCTGTTGTTTGTATCATACTAGTTTTTGGCCGTTATGTATATTAAAAGGTACAGTGTGGTGATTGATTATCTCTGTTTTTTCAACAGATATAAAAATCCTTTTCTTCCAAATATGGATTTGAAAGCCAGGGAAAAAATCTGGCAATCTAAAGCGAGTACTATATTTAATAATGGTGCCTCAGGTATTTTTAAAGAAGTCCGTAATGACGTTTTAGAAACCAAAAAATCTTACTCTAATTTAGTTTTTAAAAAGACCCGCCTGTGGTGGACTAAAACCTCTTTGGATAATTATCTCTCACAGAGAATTATCCCTAGAGGTTTAAGGGTGCAAATATATCCATCCTTTGACTTGGGTGATGAAGCTCTCATTAAACGATGGGAGGAGGTAGCGACCCAATGCTCATTAAATTTCATTGAGATTATCAATGAAAAGCAGAGCAAATTGATTGAGGAGGTTGATCAACTACTACCGAACATATATAAGGACCTTGAGAAAAATCTAACCAGCGACCAATTGGATGAATTTAACAAGGAACTGGAGAAAAATTTAAACAAATTGGAGCAGGATGTTAGCTCCTTGAAATTGAAGAAATATCAAAGGGATCTCAAGGATTATGAGAACAAGAGAATATTCCATTGGCAGTACAGGAAATCTGTCCAAAATCCGAGAATGTCTCGTGCCAATTCCTCTTCTTCTATGTCTTCGGAGGCTGGGAGTAGTACCTCATTCCAGGAGAGTGACTCTATAAATACACATTCCTTTCGTACCAGACAGGGAGTGAAAAGGAGTATACAAACTAGGATGGACAATTTTGGCAAGAAAAAGAGAGATGATCATCCCAAGGTAATAAACCTGTCTGACCATTCTTTATCGCCTCTACAGGAGAATATTTTGCAATAGGGATTAACTTTTTCTCCCACTTGTGATATACATAAGTTCACAGCAATAAAGGATGTACATCTATTTGCCCGTAAATTGATACTCAAAAGGCATTTTGAAAAAGGAACTTTGGAATTGGACAACTCTCCGTTTGAGACAAAAAAGGAGTTGGAAGCATTGAGAATCCTTGAGAGTTTAGCTAATGAAGAAGAGGATGAGGATGTGAGTAAGTATCCTATACATCTTTATTGTAAATCCTCTACGTTCCCTAACTTTAATACCTGTCCAGCTGTTGACATTTTTGTTAAATTAGTATCTCATGACATTGAGAAACTCAAGAGGAATAAAATATCCAATTTAAGTGAATCAGAGATGGCGGCGTTAAATGAGATGAAATCATGGTCCGATGTGGTTTTCAAACCCGCGGACAAGGGGGGTAATCTAGTGATTTGGAGCAATAAGCTCTATGAGAAACAGGCATATAAACAGCTGCTGGATGGCAAGTGCTATAAAAAACTTAATCAAAATCCACTTCCTAAATTTCAACTGGAATTGCATGCCATTCTGGAGAAGGCCTATAATGATAATATCATTACAAAAAAACTTTATGAAGCCATGATATGTAAAAAACCTAAACTGCCCACCCTTTATTTGCTGCCTAAACTTCACAAAAATGAGATAGATCCACCTGGAAGACCGATAGTATCTGGAAATGGTGGTCTTTGTGAAGTGGCCTGTCAGGTGGTTGATTTTTACTTAAAACCATTGGTTCAAACTTTACCGTCATATGTGAGGGATACTACCTCGGCATTAAGTCATTTTGACAATCTGCAGTTACAAGGAAATATGGTGATGGTAACGGCGGATGTAGAAAGCCTTTATACTTCGATTAAGCATAAGGATGGGCTAGATGCAGTATCCTGGTTTTTGAAAAATAGTAATATCCAACCACGGTTGACTGAACTGTTGTTGGTACTACTGGACTTCATTTTGAAGCACAATTGCTTTTTGTTCAAAGACCAGGTTTATCTCCAGCTCCAGGGAACTGCAATGGGGGCGTCTTGTGCGCCCTCATATGCAAATCTGTTCCTTGGAGCTTGGGAGAGGGAGATATTTTTGAGCAATCCTATTGACCAGGTCGACCGTATCCATCACTGGATACGGTATATTGATGATATATGGTTTATATGGGAGGGGTCCCCTAAACAATTGGAGAACATGATGTTGAGGTTAAATGATAATTTGCTCAACATTAAACTTACTTTCCAATATGGTCTTAGGTTGAGCTTTTTGGACGTCGACATCAAAACTACCCCGGATGGATTTCTTGAGACTGACATCTTCAGGAAATCTACTTCTACGAACGCATTTCTCCATGCACAATCATCACATCCTAAGGGTACCATCAGAGGCATTCCTATTGGGCAATTTTTAAGAGCGAGAAGAATTTGCTCTACGAATGATAACTTCTACAAACAATCAAGGGATCTCTACAGCCGTTTTCGTGAGAGAGGATATAGCCATCGGAATATACGCAACGGCCTTAAGAGAGCAACACAAGTTTCTCGTAATGAACTTCTCTATAAACCTTCATCTAATCTGGCGTCCTCCAATAGTGAGGTAAGACTTATCACCAAATTCAATAGTCAATGGACAGATTTGAAAGAAATCATAAAGACACATTGGGGAGTGCTGTTTACTGATCCGATTTTAAAGAATTTCCTCCAGTCAGAGCCTAAGGTTACCGCTCGTCGTAGTGCTAACCTTAGGGACTTACTGGTGAGAAGCCATTACCAATCTAGGAGTATAGATCAGTCTGGAGATATCAAGGGATTTTTTCCCTGTGGTACATGCAGGGCATGTCTGAATTTGAAGAAGAGTAAGGAATTCTTTAATGGTGATCAAACTCGGACCTATAAGATTCTTCATCAGCTAACCTGCTCTTCCAAAGGTGTTATATACCACGCGACGTGTCCCTGTAAAAAGGTTTATATTGGCATGACCACAAGGGAGCTCAAGTTTCGCGTAAGGGAACATGTGCGCGATATTGAAAAAGCAAAGAAATCTAAATTTGGTGAACAATTGAAAACCCTGGCTAGGCATTTTAAACTCTGGCACAATTGTGATGCCAGCAAACTTTCCATCATTGCCATCGATCAAGTGTGCCTTGGTCAGAGGGGTGGTAATCTATTTAAAGTTTTATCACAGGTCGAGAGTAGATGGATATATAGGCTTAATACAGTTGCACCAAGGGGCCTTAATGAGAATTTTGGTTTCGCGTCATTCTTATAAATTGGTTTTAGGAATCTGTTGTCGGACTTTTTTAGGGGGGTAGGGTGGTTTTTATATTTTTTTATATTTTATGTATGTAATTGATTTTAAAATATATTTTTCTTCTTATCATAGTTTGGCCTATTTATATCTTAAATGTCGGGTGGATATTGATGAGAACATTCTGACCTCGGATGGATCAAGAATATATGTTTAATATTTTAAAATGAATTTCTTCACTTCTTTTTTCTTTTTAATAAAATTAGTTTGTATATATCACAATTTTTATGTAATCTATATAATGTACATTTTTGCATATATTTATTATCACTATATATCACTCTCTTATTACACTGTATAATGCTATCTATATACTTTTATACGCATTTAGGTGACCGTGTGCATATGTGTGTATGTGCACACAGCTTCACCTTATTGCATTTATATCACTTAATTATTTATGTGTAAAGCTCTCAATAGTTGTGAGAGATTCTTTACATTTCTTATATATTGTATTCATCATGCATATATCATATCTTATATTGTTTACACTTTTACTCTTACTTTTCATTTATTTTTCACTTTTCTTTGCACTTCACTACCTATTGATTTTCTTCAACCCTATTATATTTCTTATAATATGTGCACGAGTCCTTGATCCGGTCTGACGGTTGTATCATGAGCTATTATATGCCTGTAACTAAGTCCCAGTTTTGAGTTGGTGCGCATGCGCCAAAGCACGGCTGTGGGTTGTCATGACGGCGGCTATAGGGGTTGGAGCTCGGACGCCGTCTCCATGACGGCTGCCGACGCTCTTCCTCCGTTGTCCGCCTGCATGTCTTCCCCTATTACGGCTGGTGCGGAGGACGCATGCGCCATACTATGACTCAACCGGTATGTCAGCTGATCCGTACTCAGCTGTTCACTGGCCACCGATGCGTTCATATACCATCCCCCTACCCCTCCAACACACGCTCCCTGAAGAAGTTGTCACGAAACGTGCGTTGGAGGCGTGGGTGTGTGGACGGAGGTATTATGTGCTACTTGCAAGCTTACTTATTTAGTTAACTGTAGATCTCTCATTGTTTTGTCTGTTGTGCCCTACTTAGCCGCTGGTTACTTTCCTTTCTAGCATAACTGCACTTTGCAATTGCCTGAATCCTCTTAGATTTGCCCTGCATAATTATATCATCCATTTACCTTGGATTTCCATATAAATCAATTGATTGGGCTCCCCCTGCTGTTTGTTTATTGTTAGAACACGCACTTTTGCACTTTATAATTCCATTGGCTGCAATTCAGGCTGAACATATAAAAAACTTTCCTTGGATGTTTACAAGCACTGTTTCACTTTATATTTATTAGTCCTTGGATATCATTTTGATCTACTAATACAGTGTGCAATATTCTCTGTCCTCCCAATACCTGTTGGCATTTTTGTATGTTATATGTCTATGTTAATAAAAATTTTGTTAAATAAATTGATTGATTTTGGCCGTATACTATGGTTCCTGTTGTTTGTATCATACTAGTTTTTGGCCGTTATGTATATTAAAAAGGTACAGTGTGGTGATTGTTCTCTCTTGCCTCTAATTATTTTCTTCACGGCTCCCTAGATGCAGCCAGCTGGTCAGCCCTAACGGCAGCCAATGCTGTCTTCGCCCGCAGGGTTCTGTGACTAAAAATATGGAATGCGGACAGTGCCTCCAAGAAGTCCCTGTCCACACTTCCCTTCCAGGGTCTTCATCTGTTTGGTGAATCCCTGGACAAACTCATATCTGAGGCGACGGGTGGTAAAAATACCATTCTACCACAAAAGCGGCCTGTAGCCAGAAATTTCAAAAAATCTTCTTGGCGCAGGCAGTCCTTTCGGCCTGCCCCCCAAAAAACCATCGGCCCAAGGACCGTCCCAACGCTCAGATCGAGGATCCGGTCCCTCAAGGGGCTCTTCTTGGCGTTCCCACTCCAAGCAGCAAAAACCCAAAGGACCTCGCTCTGTACAGGCCCCCTCAGCATGACGCCAGGTATCCCGCAGATCCGACTCCTGTGGGAGGGTGGCTTCTGCTTTTTCGAGATATCTGGCTAGACCACACTCACGATGCTTGGGTTCGAGAAATCGGCACCTCAGGTTACAAAATCGATCTCCATTCCCTGCCGGCCAACAGGTTTCTGCGTTCTCGTCTTCCAAAGTCCAAAACGCAAAGCCAGGCCTTATTTCAGGCCATAGCCTCTTTACAGAAAGCAAACGTTATCATTCCAGTGTCCCTGGAACAGCGCGGCAAAGGTTTCTATTCTAACCTTTTTGTCGTTCCCAAAAAAGATGGCTCTGTCCACCCTATCTTGGACCTCAAACGGCTGAACAAATCCGTACGGATTCGAACTTCCCGAATGGAATCATTGAGAGCAATACTAGCCGCTATGGAACCGGGAGAATTCCTAGCTCCATAGACGTTCAAGATGCTTATTTACACATTCTTATATGTGTATCTCATCAACGGTTCCTTCGCTTTGCCGTAGGACACCGTCATTTCCAATTCAGGGCCCTCCCCTTTGGGCTGGCCATTGCGCCTCGGGTCTTCACAAAGGTCATGGTGGCCGTCATGTCCATTTTACACCCCAGAGGCATCCTGGTCGTTCCCTATTTGGACGACCTTCTTGTCAAAGGGAGCTCTCTTCACGTTTGTTTAGAAAGCGTGCAGATTTGCCTAGACACGCTGTCAAGGCTAGGGTGGCTTATCAACTTCAAAAAGTCATGCCTCATTCCTCATCAGCGCATCACCTTTCTAGGTATTCTGATAGACACGGCTCAGTCCCGGGTTTTTCTTCCAGAGGACAAGAGGTCTTCCCTGATCCGGGCCGCCCAATCCCTCCACTCTCGCCGTCACACATCCCTTTGGAATGGAATGAGAGTGTTAGGCAAGATGGTGGCGGTCATAGAAGCCGTGTCCTTTGACAAATTCCATCTGCGCCCTCTACAACTGGATCTTCTATCCTCCTGGGACAAGAATCCAGCTTCCCTGGACCGGTCAGTCCACCTATCTCGGTCTGCGCTCAGCTCCCTCGTCTGGTGTACTCAAGCCTCATCCCTATCTCAAGGGAAGACCTTCTGCCCGGTCCACTGGCAGGTAGTCACGACGGATGCCAGCCTGATAGGCTGGGGGGCTGTGTTTCTCCACCACACTGTTCAGGGACGCTGGTCTCCTTCCGAGCGCTCTCTGCACATCAATGTTCTGGAGGTCAGAGCCATATTTTTGGCCCTTCAGAATTTTCAACCCCTACTATTGGGCCTCCCTGTTCGGATCCAGTCAGACAATGCCACGGCCGTGGCTTACATCAACCGTCAGGGAGGAACTCGCAGCAAGGCAGCGATGAAGGAGGTATCCAGGATTCTTCTTTGGGCAGAGAAGCACATCCCCATTATTTCAGCTGTCCATATCCCAGGGGTAGACAACTGGGCCGCAGACTTTCTCAGCAGGCAAGATCTAGCGGCAGGGGAATGGTCCCTCCACGACGAAGTGTTCCATCAGATCGCTCTTCGTTGGGGACTCCCGGATGTGGACCTCATGGCGTCTCGAATGAATGCCAAAATACGTCCCTTCATATCTCGGTCAAGAGACCCGCTAGCACTCGGCTCCGACGCCCTAGTCTTTCCATGGTCGCAGTTTCGCCTGCCCTACATCTTCCCTCCGTTTCCTCTCATTCCGAGAGTAATCAAGAAAATCAAAGCGGAGGGAATCCCGGTGATCCTCGTGGCCCCGGACTGGCCCAGGAGAGCCTGGTATCCAGAGCTCCTCCAACTTCTCAGCGACACTACCTGGCGTCTTCCCGACCGCCCGGATCTTCTGTCGCAAGGTCCAATATTCCACCAGAATACAGCACAGCTGCATTTGACGGCGTGGCGCTTGAATCCCTGATTCTAGCCAAATCGGGTCTTTCTTCCAGGGTAGTTCATACCATGCTTAATGCTCGGAAGCCTTCCTCCGCCAGCATTTACCACAGGACCTGGAAGACCTATCTTTCCTGGTGTAACCGTCATAATCGGTCGCCCCTGACCTTTTCAATCCCTAATGTTCTTGCTTTTCTGCAAGACAGTCTGGACTCGGGTCTTGCTCTCAGTACCCTTAAAGGACAAGTTTCTGCCTTGTCGATTTTTTTTTTTTCCCAGAAGCAGCTGGCTTCTCGCCCTCAGGTCTGTACCTTTCTTCAAGGGGTAGCGCATTTGGTCCCTCCTTATCGCCACCCCTTAGATCCCTGGGATCTGAATCTGGTTCTGGGAGTCCTTCAACTTCCTCCTTTCGAACCTCTGAGAGAAATCTCTCTCCAGCGACTGTCTTGGAAAGTTGCCTTTTTAGTCGCTATTACCTCTATCAGGCGAGTGTCTGAACTGGCAGCTCTTTCCTGTCGCTCACCTTACCTGATATTCCATCATGATAAGGTGGTCCTTCGGCCTTCCCCCGCCTTCCTTCCGAAGGTCGTATCCTCTTTCCACCTGAACGAGGACATTGTGTTGCCGTCATTCTGCCCGGCCCCGGTCCACTCCTTTGAGAAAGCCCTTCACACTCTCGATCTTGTCAGGGCTCTGCGGATCTACATCTCCAGAACAGCGCCGTTGCGCAAGTCCGATGCCCTCTTCGTCCTCCCAGTAGGACACAAAAAGGGCAACCCGGCGTCTAAATCCACGATTTCTCGATGAATCAGGACTGCCATCTGTGAGGCATACAAAGCACGAGGTGTCGTTCCCCCTCAATCTGTGCAGGCCCACTCTACGCGAGCAGTGGGTGCTTCCTGGGCTATCCGCCATCAGGCTTCGGCGGCCCAACTTTGCAAGGCCGCTACCTGGTCCAGTGTGCACACGTTCACAAAATTCTACAGAGTGCATACGCATGCTGCTCTTGGAAGACAAGTCTTTTAAGCGGCAGTGGCCCATTTATAAGTGGCCACTGCTCGGTTCTGACAGTGTTGATACGTGTTCACTGCAGTTGCAGTTGTTAGTCAGCTCTTAAGGGGGCTTTACACGCTGCGACATCGCTAATGCGGAGTCGTTGGGGTCACGGAATTTGTGACGCACATCCGGCCGCATTAGCGATGCCGTTGCGTGTGACACCGATAAGCGATTTTGCATCGTTGCAAAAACGTGCAAAATCGCTAATCGGCGACATGGGGGTCCATTCTTAAAAATCGTTACTGCAGCAGTAACGAAGTTGTTCCTCGTTCCTGCGGCAGCACACATCGCTGCATGTGACGCCGCAGGAACGAGGAAGCTCCCCTGCCTCCCGGCTGCTATGCAGAAGGAAGGAGGTGGGCGGGATGTTACGTCCCGCTCATCTCCGCCCCTCCGCTTCTATTGGGCGGCGGTTCAGTGACGTTTCAGTGACGTCGCTGTGACGCCGCACGGACCGCCCCCTTAGAAAGGAGGCGGTTCGCCGGTCACAGCGACGTCGCCGGACAGGTAAGTATGTGTGACGGCTCTGGGCGATGTTGTGCGGCACGGGCAGCGATATGCCCGTGTCGCGCAACAGATGGGGGCGGGTACCCACACTAGCGATATCGGGACAGATATCGCAGTGTGTAAAGTAGCCTTTAGTCTGATGCTCTACACTGTTAATAGTTTAGTTCCCACCCAGGGACTGCTTTGGGACGTTCCACTGTCTGTGTCCCCCAATGAAAAGGCGAGAAAGGAAAGGACATTTTTGTGTACTCACCGTAAAATGTCTTTCTTGGAGCCTTTCATTGGGGGACACAGCTCCCGCCCTTGTGTTTTGGTTGTCCTTCTCCTACTGCTTTTACACCAAACTGAGCTAGTTCCTGCCTAGCTGGGATATATGCTGTGGGAGGAGGAGCTAACTCTTTTTTAAACCTAGTGTCAAGCCTCCCATGGAGACACCATAATGCCCACTGTCTGTGTCCCCCAATGAAAGGCTCCAAGAAAGACACAAGTAACAGGACATTTTTGTGTACTCACCGTAAAATGTCTAAGGGGTTAAAAAAATTCACAAGCTTGTCCAAAAAAAGTGGCGCACGTTTTGCGCCATTTTCCAAAACCCGTAGCGTTCTCATTTTTCGGGATCTGTGGCTCAGTGATGGCTTATTTTTTGCGTCTCGACCTGACGTTAATGGTACCATTTTTGCGCAGATGCTACGTTTTGATCGCCTGTTATTACATTTTGCACAAAACTTGCGGCGACCAAAAAACGTAATTTTGGCGTTTGGAATTTTTTTGCTGCTGCGCCGTTTACTGATCAGATTAATTGATTTTATATTTTGATAGATCGGGCATTTCTGAATGCGGCGATACCAAATATGTGTTTATTTTTTTAACCCTTTAATTTTCAATGGGGCTAAAGGGGGGTGATTTGAACTTTTAGGTTTTTTTATTTTTTTTTTTTAAACTTTTTTTTTACTTGTTTTTTCTTTTATTTTACTAGTCCCCGTCGGGGGCTATTGCGATCAGCAATCCGATCGCTCTGATCTATCTGCAGATCACAGCTACAGAGCTTAGAACTGCAGATACGGTGCTTTACTTTCAATGCCGGCTGTATTCCGGCATTGAGAGGAAGTGAGTCATGTTAGCTACAGGCGTCATCACATAACCCTGTGCTGCCATGGCAACCACCGAAAGTCACATGATCATGTCACGTGACTTCCGGTGGGGGCGGGGTAAGTGACTGTCATGGCGGCGCGCATATACATATCGCTGTCAGATTTTGGCAGCGATATGTAAGGGGTTCCACCCGCGGCTAGCAGGCACACATCAGCTGTTGAAAACAGCTGATATGTGCCCAGATCGCCGCCTGCCCGCGGCAGGGGGCGGCGCTTAACGGCACACGATCCATGACATACCCAGTACGTCATGGGTCGTTAAGGGGTTAAAAAGAGGTTGGACGGACATCTGTCTGGGATGATTTGGTGAATCCTGCTTTGAGCAGGGGGTTGGACTAGATGATAATTAGTTCAATTATTCCAATTTTTAAGATTTTTTATTTTGTATAAATCAAGACTACATACCACCAACGTGCAGATATATCCATAAGTACTAGACCAATGGTCGCATATAGGTGGAGATAACCTGTTTGAGGTGGAGATTATCCAATCTATGAAATTGAAGGCTCACCTCTATTAATACAAAGGAAATCGCTGGAGAGTTCCCCCATATACTTCCTTGGACTTATAAGGATTGAAATCTTCCTTACTTCCATACTATGTGGCGCTGCCTGAACCAGTCTGTATGGTCCCAAGGATAAGTTGGGCTTTGACTCTATCCCCATTTTCTGTGAACCTTCACTTTTTTGACAACTGTATATGGTTATTGTACTTATTGTCTGTGTATTTTATATATGCGACCATTGGTCTAGTACTTATGGATATATCTGCACGTTGGTGGTATGTAGTCTTGATTTATACAAAATAAAAAATCTTAAAAATTGGAATAATTGAACTAATTACTATTTAATAATATTCCTGGGACGGTTTGTCCAATTAGTGGGTTGGACTAGATGACCCAGGAGGTCCATTCCAACTCTAATATTCTATGATTCTATGGTAAAAAAAATCACAACAAGGTTGTGGAAGAGTGAATAGGCGGAATGTTCGAGGTGTAAATGTTGGAAATTTTGTTAGTCAGAGCTCTAGTGAGCAAACACTGGATCACCCAATTCCAGGAAAAATGAGAACATCCGTTACTTGACAGCCTACTCCACTAGATTTCTTTGGCAGCCACACTTTGTTTCAGCATCTAAATGAGGCTAATAAACAGCAGGTGCTAGAGTGGACGGCAAGCGCTGCATCAAGTGGCCTCTCTTCCTGCACCTCAACATCAAACACAGTTCATTCCTCAGAGGTGCCACCCCAATTACACTTGATTGCGCCTGCGTCACAAATCTCCAACTGGCAAACTGACTGTGGGGAACCGCACATGGGCGAGTCTGCAGAGCTGGTCACACATTCTATCCCATCGGCATCAGAGTTCTGCTCCAAAGATTCCCAGACTCAAGAGGAGGAAAGCGTCTGCACCGATGCTCAAAGGGTCTGAGCATGATCTCCACCCTCGTCAACTGCCGTTAACCCCCGGGGGTGGAGGTTTGTGATGAGACTTAAAACCTGAGGTGTACGCATACTGTTATGTGATGTCAGGAAGAGGAGGAGGGGGACAACATAGAGCCTAACGATGAAGTTGTAGATCCCACTTGGTGTGAACCCAGAGGCACACAGCTGTGTAGCTAAGCAGATGAGGTTACGGTGGCGATACCTATACAAACACGTAGTGATGCAATCATGAGCAGCACTGCATCCTCAGGCACAACTCTGGCTGTGGCCAGCAGCGGTCACTGGTCTGCAGTTTGCAGGAAGGGTTGCCTAGCCTGGGCCTTTTTTGAGTGCAAAGGATGACCCAAGTTTCGTTATCTGCCAACGCTGTAAACTACAAGTCAGTAGTGGCAAAAATGAAAATAAATTGAGTACTGGGTGCATGAACTAGCACATGTGCAAGCAACGTGCCTTACTGTGGGAATCTTACTGAGCTAAAATGCATACTACTGGGCCTACCCATCCACCGGCCACCAAATCAACCGCAATTGTTACTTCCTCCTCCTGCATCACTGTTGAAACTATCCTCACACAGGTCTCCAACCACATAATCTCCATTTGTTTACCCACTACATTACGCTACAGTAGGTGTGACTGAGTCCGTCTGGTGTTACGGACGTGACCATGCTTGGTGTTTTTGACCGATGTAAGATACTGAGGCTACATCATGTGTGTTGCATGAACCATACTTCCCTGCCCTGGTGTGCAAATAGACTATGGCGGGGGGCATTGATGCCACTGTCTGCCTGAAAGGTTTTTAAATATCAAGAATCAAATATGGATCTCCAAGTTGTGTCTTGTGTTTAGTGGCAGGGTTCTGTGAGCAAGAGGCCTATTACTGTCACTCATTCAGCTCATGATTATTTTTTTAAATGAAAATGCCAGCCCTCATCCTGTCTGTAAGTCAACGCAATCAGGCAGTGCTTAAATTTATATGGATTGGAGAGCGCAGTCACACAGCTGCAGAGTTGTGGATCACTATCCAGGCCCAGTTTGATCAATGGCTGTCTCCACTGAACCTGGAGCCAGGAAAAGCCATGTGCGATAACAGTGCAAACCTGGTGGCGACACTACACCTGGGCGATATCACATAATAACTGCATGGATCAACCTGGTTGTACAGCAATTTCTAGGGCACTATTTCTGCCTGGATGTGCTGCTGCAGAAGGCACGGTCTCTGTGTGCTCACTTTTTAAAATAAAAAGGCCAGCTCACATCTTATATGTTGCATGGACCATACTGACCTGGTGTGCAAACAGACTATGGAGAATTATGGGGGGAATAGATACTGCTGTCCTGCAGTTTACCTGAAAGATTTTTGAATATGAAGACTCCAAGTTGTCTTGTGTGTAGTGGCAGGGTTCTGCGAGCAAGAGGCCTACGCCTGTCACTCATGCATCTTTTGATTTTTTTTAATTTTAAATTCCAGCACTATTTATCGAATCAACTGACACATGATCGCCTTCTTGATGCAACATCTGGAACATGATGTCCGTATTGTTAGTATTAGAAATAGTACTGCCTACTGGGTTGCCACTCTGTTAAATCTATGGTACAAGACTAAATTTAGCAAGATGCTCCCCCCCCCTCATGGAAGGGGACGCGTGGATACTGGAGTATCAAAACAAGCTTCTAGACCATCTTAACAGTAATTTGCCACACGGCAGCAGTGCGGCACACAGCGTGCTTTCTAGAATTCCCACCACAGGAACGTTGTGTCATCAATGCGGAAACATTAGCAGTAGTTGAAGTGGCAGAAGCCATTTCTGTGAGGTTTGGCACACATTGTTTAGACCATCGCATGCATCAGCAGAACAGAGTAGAAGTCTGACACATAGTGAATGACTGGAGAGGATGGTGCAGGATTATCTAGAGCTCAATGTCAATGCCATAAGGGGGATTGGACCCTTTTGCATTTTGGTCTTCAAAAATGAAAGAGTGGCCTGAGCTCGCCAGTCACGCCTTGGAAGTATTGGCCTGCCCAGCAGCCAGCGAACTCTCAAAACGTGTCTTCAGCTCAGCGCTGGTTGTAGTATATGGTCAGATAAGCGCATCCAGCTGTCCCCTGAAAACGTAGACCACCTAACTTTCATAAAGATGAATAAGTCGTTGATGTCCAATGACTTTACCACCCTAGACCCCGACTGTGCAGTCTAGCGCTGGTGTACTGCCAGGGTTATGGGAGCACTAGCCCTACGCCTGTCTTATCTTGCTGTCTCTGGTGAAGGTAGAAATGTTGGTTCAGGCCTTGTTACAGGGCCGCCCCAAGCATGCAGGTTGCTTTATTGGACTATTTGAGGTTTATGCCAATTGTTGCCACTTTTTATGTTGCCTGACCTTCATTTTTTAAAATGTGGGGACTCCAAGTAGGGTTTCCATATTGTCTTTTGTCTGTAGTCCCAGGGTTCTTGGAGCAAGAGGCATACGCCTGTCACTCATGTATCTCTTTATTTTTAAAATGAAAATGCCAGCCCACATCCTGTGTGTAAGTCAACACAATTAGGCATTGCTTAAATGTATATGCATTGGAGAATGCAGTTACACAGCTGCAGAGTTGTGGACCACTATCAAGGCCCAGTTTGATCAATGGCTGTCTCCACTAAACCTGGGGAAGGATGTGTGCGGTAATGGTGCAAACCTGGTGGCGGCACTACACCTTGGCGACATCACATGTGCATTGCATGGCTCACATGTTCAACCTGGTTGTACAGAAATTTCTAGGGCACTATTCCATCCTGGATGTGCTGCTGCAGAAGGCACGGTCGCTGTGTGCTGCACTTTTTTAAATTAAAATTGTGTTGCATGGCCCATAATTCCCTGGGTCTTGTACTGGCAGGGGTATGGGAGCACCAGCCCTACACCTGTCTCTCATTCACCTTAATATTTCGTATGTCAATAGTTTAGGCTATGCCAAAACAGTGGTGCTGCACTTTAAAACGTATTTTTGCTGTTTTGGAATCTTTTCAACCCCCCATAAAGGTGTTTTTTTCTACCTTACATTTGGCCTCCCAATGAATCCAATAGGGATCGAAAAGGTTCAGAGTTCGGTTCGGCAAACTGGCAAAAGTAGCGTTTGTTCGGTTGGACTTGGCGAACCGAACCTTTGAAAGGATTGCCCATCTCTTTTCCTCACCTGTCACTTGGCACTACTACAGACGCTTCTTTGGACTTTTGACGCTCCACCCCCTTTTGGGAACTCTAGGACATAGAGGGTAAGTTCTGTGGCTCCTCCAAGTGATCACCTGATGTCAGTTTATCGGCGTCTCGGGATTTTCCTGGGTAACCAGAGTCTAAACTGGAATCAGAAGGGATTGCACAAATTGGTCCATTACCGCCTTTGGACGCTCTATCAGTGACTCCTGTCACTGCTGCAGCTCCTGCTGCTGTCGCTGGTTCTCTGGGGTTGTCCACCTGCACCAGCTGCTGCCACCACTCTTCCACCTCCTCTGCATGCGCTACTCCACTCCCACAGCTCTACACAACGCCAGCAGGATCCACAGCCTCGGCTGCGGGGGCTACATAGGCTTCCTGGAACTCTGCCTGCAGCCTAGCACCAAATGTAATGGCGTTATTCTCTGTTTGCTCCTTGAGGTAACGACAGGAACACTTGTGCTTAAAAAGTGCAGCAGATTTATTCAGCAACACACAAACCGCTCTTCAGAGACATAACACAGGCCTTCTTCTGGCCTCAAAGAACGTGCGCTACGTCCACACAGGTGGAATTTTCAGCAGCCTCCACACCCTGTCCCGGTCAGGACTAGCAAAGTCTCTCTCTCGTCATTCTTTTTCTTTCCAGACACTGACCATGTGTTAAACAGACACCATTACAACAAATGAGACACCCCCATGGGTGGAGGTATGTGAATAGCCTGACCTGCCCTAATGAGTCTCGTAGTACTATAGGTATGAGAGCCACCATCTCACAAGCCCCCATAGAAATGGTGGAGCGGCTGTGTTCCCGCACAAACTCTGAACTTCCTGCCACCGAAGAAATAGAGATGACATCAGACCTCTCCCTAGTGCAGTGATGTAAGCACACGTCATACGGTGGCAGCTGTGGAGGGTAGAAAAGGAGAGAGCAAGGCCAGAAATTGCTCCAGCTCCGGCCTTGTAGCGGGAGGACGACCACACAAAATGGTAACTAACATTTGTCGTCGTTGTTCAGATATTGGAAGAGTAAAAAATTTTGCAGCAAATTACATTTGTTTTCCGAAAAATTTGCAAAACCTATACTTTTACAGACAGATTAAGTGATTTTGAGGGGCCGTGATGCTTGGAATAATAAGGAATAACGTTTGGAACACCATTCTAAGTCTGAACTGGGTGCAAAAACCTAAAAAAACATCACTATGGGGAGATAAGGTATGCACACCAGTGACTATGTAAGGGGAATACATGAAATAGCAGAAACTGCTGTGTGAATACTGACTTGAAAAATCCAATAGCTATATGCAAGAGTGAAAATGTGAAAAATGGAACCTGCATTACTGCCATGAACATATGAATCAAGAGAAATTTAGCTACTGAATTGATCAATGCAATAGACCCCAACACTGCGCCAAAGTATTTCTCTACGTTGGGGTCCCTAGCTTGTGTGTGTCCTCTCATGCAGTTAAAAAACAATTACATTTGTTTTCCGAAAAATTTGCAAAACCTATACTTTTACAGACAGATTAAGTGATTTTGAGGTGCCGTGATGCTTGGAGACCCCACAGTGAGCACATAATAGAAACTGCACCTCTCAATGTGTTCAACATTGCATTCAGGAGGTTTGTGAACCGCTCCGCTGCTTCACCGGAATGAATGCAGAATGGGATGAAAAATTACATTCTTTCACCTAAATGTTGCTTCAGCCTCACATTCTTCGTTCTCACAAGCCGTAATGAGATAAAATGCACTAAAATCTCGTTAAGCATTTTCAACTGAGCGGACGACTTCCGATCATGGGCAGTGAGCATCTTCTGAAGCCAGGATTAGAGCTGGTCAAACTCGCAAAAAAAACGGGACTGGCGGGGCCTGCTAAATTTAAAAAAAACCCCGATCCGCTCCAGAATCCGGTACCCATAGAAGTCTATTTGGACCAGAGTCCGGAGATTAAAAACGTTCGTGGACGGGATAGGGGAGTAGGAGCGCGCGGTGTACTCACCGAGGCTGTGTCATGGCGGCACACTCCTTCCGGGTCACACTTTCCGTTCTGGAGCTGTGACAAGTGACAAAGACTACAATATGTAGTCGAAACGCGTTGTAGTTGTCAGTTTTTGCACGAGACACGCCTGATCTTGGAAATGATCTGTATTTTTACTGAAGATATACAAATTAATTAGTTGGACATCTTACCTGGGCGGCTGACAATTTATTCCAAAGCCCCGGACAAGCCTTCTTTTTCTTGATTCTATCAGGTTCAGTCCCTACAAGTCCGAGCCGCAGGAAAGATCCTGGACACATCGGAAGGGGTGAGGTGAACTCAATATCAATTATTTTTATTTCTCAGAAAAAGGAGAGGGACCATGGCAACGTGGATGGCCTATCGAGACAAACTGAGGAAGTCTCTAACCCCGGTAATTACTGCCAGGATAAGGAGGATAGTCAACCTCATGAACTGAGGCCCAGTGTTTGCCATACTACAAAAAAGTGAGTGAGGAGCGCTGGCTGGGGACTAAAGAGTCATTCGCATTTGCGTGGTTGTCTGAGCGGAGTTCATACTTGCATTGGTCGTCGGAGCCCCTTTCTTCTCTCTGCCTCCCATTTAGTATCTTTTGGGCATTAACCAAACATTTCCCTCCTTATTAATGTATCATCTCTAGTCCAATCTCGCATTCTTTCTCTATAACATTGCCTCTAGTTACTGCTCCGATCCATCAGAGAGATTCACACCAGAATTCTGACTCAAATCACTTTGATAAACTGAAAAATGTCGACAACTTGGAATTGCAGAATAACTTTGTGACTTTTGGTGTTTTTGTGCCAGATTTGGCAGAGCTGGGGCAGGACTGGGGTATGACACCTCTGTTGTCTATTTCGAGCTGTGGCCTTCCTTAACTCAGAAGTCTCCTTCCTTCTCTGATTGTGTCTCTGACTGGAGTAGGATGGGGAGGCGCACAGCGCTTGTCAGACGTGCCAGATTCATTTAGAGGTGCGCCTCCTAATGAATCAGGAGCTTCTGACCTTGTGCCTTGCTCTTTCCCATGATTGTATCGCTGCTACTCCGGAGCTTTCTGATATTCGGTGATATCACCACCTATCGTCAGCGCCTCTGTGGGCTTACAGCGAGTGCTCGGCGCAGAGCACAGTCCAATCTGCTTAATTGTACACTTTTTTAATCCGTTTAGTTTATCTTAAAATGTTTAATAAACATTTACATTTTATTGCGGATCCCTGTATTTTAAAGAACTGCTTTTACTTGACCTATTTGTACAAAGGTCACTCATTGTCCATCTGCGGTTGTATCTGTACACGGCCTCACGTCCTCTAAGACAAGAAGAAGAAAACACCAGCTCACCCTTTCAGGAGATTAGAGCATCAGCCAGAACGGTGCACGGACGTTTGGTAGCTAGACCTTGTTACCACGAGGTTCAGGGAGAGGAAGATAATCCAGCATCCAGTTCCTGCTTTGATGCGCCTTTAATGCAGCTATGGAACATGGAATTTTAACCTTTTTCTGAATAAAATTGATGTTTTAAATTTCTGGAACTGGATGCTGGATTATCTTCCTCTCCCTGGGCCTCACGTCCTCTGTATTGTCTTCAGGGTGCGGTTGTATGTGCAGGGGCCTCTCCCTCCGTGTGCGGCTGTACGTGCGTGCAGGGGTCTCTTCCTCTGTGTGCAGTTACACATGTGTGCAGGTGTCTCTCCCTCAGTGTGCGGCTGTACGTGTGCAGGGGTCTCTCCCTCAGTGTGCGGCTGTACGTGCGTGCAGGGGTCTCTTCCTCTGTGTGCAGTTGCACATGTGTGCAGGGGTCTCTCCCTCAGTGTGCGGCTGTACATGTGTGCAGGGGTCTCTCCCTCAGTGTGCGGCTGTACATGTGTGCAGGGGTCTCTCCCTCAGTGTGCGGCTGTACATGTGTGCAGGGGCCTCTCCCTCAGTGTGCGGCTGTACATGTGTGCAGGGGTCTCTCCCTCAGTGTGCGGCTGTACATGTGTGCAGGGGCCTCTCCCTCAGTGTGCGGCTGTACATGTGTGCAGGGGTCTCTCCCTCAGTGTGCGGCTGTACATGTGTGCAGGGGCCTCTCCCTCAGTGTGCGGCTGTACATGTGTGCAGGGGCCTCTCCCTCAGTGTGCGGCTGTACATGCCTGCAGTGTCCCACATCCTTCATGCCGTCTTCAGTGTGCGGTTCTATCTGTACAGGGGATCACATTGCCTCCATGTTGGCCGTTTGTGTGGCATCCAGTCGGACTCTGGAAGTTCTGGACTTGGAAGGAACTGGACTCAGTAATCAGTCGGCTCAGGTACGTGTTGTTTTTTGTGGCCAGTGGAGCACGTGCCGCTGTGGCATTTTGTGCCGCAGCTGCCATATTGCCTCCCGGAAGCCTCTTGCCTCTGATTCTGTCTGGCCTTTTCGCCTCCCCTGCATGTCCCGGTCGCCCAGCACTGGCCGGAACTGATCCGATTCTGTCCTTCCCGCAGATCCTGCTGGACATGGTGCAGAATTATCCGACCCCACTGAAATCTCTGGTGCTGTCTGAGAATAACATCAGTGCGGAACTGCAGCAGCAAATTGCAGATCTGCTGTCAGAGGCCGAAGATGAGGACGAGAGCGAAGAACACGGCCAGGGCCGACCCATCAGGGAGAAAGATCTGAAGAGCAATAAAGGTGAGAGGTGGACTAGTCCAGGGCCGGAGCCTGAACGTTACCGCCACCTACCACCGCGTACAGATGTACCATAGGGTTGTCCATGCAGGGATAGGCCGGAATGAAGGCGGTTGGTTGGATGTATAAGGGGATGTCTGGGGCGGGGGTATAACTTATGGGGAGGGAGTGTAGGGGCATAGGATCCTATGGGAGTGATATGCACAGTTGGATCAGATGCCCTTCATCACTTTCTTGTCTCCCATTTCTCAGGTCCTGGCCCCCATAGGGTCCTCCTGACCTCCGGCATTGGAGAGAGCCTCCTTGCGGAGACGGAGATGTGAGGCTCGGACACGGTCACACAATCTGATGTCTGCTCATGGTCACCCAACTCCTGAAGCCTTGAGAAGTGAGCAATGGCTGCACGATGGAGAGGACGGGTGTTCACTGACGGACAAGTCACAAGTTTGCACAATTCCGGGGAGCGTTTGTGTTGCACAGCGGGCAGACAGGGTGTCGGGGGACAAGGACGACTCCACGATGAGCACAGAGAATGTCTATGAATATATTGTATTATCACCGGGCACTTTACACAGGCACGACCTCTCTGCCACCCGGGAAGGGGCTGCATGGGGCAGAGCGGCGGACACTGGACTAAAGCACAAGCTAATAAAGGTTTCTGCAAAATCTGGGGCCCCGTGTGATGCAATGTGCGTGCAGAGGTTACAGCGGCACACAGCTGAAATACTCTGTGCTGCAGAACACATTACACCGAGGGTAAGCTCTGAGTGCAGACCGATGACTTCTGCTCCGAATAGTGCATACTAACAAATGGCTGCAAATCAGTGGTGGCTGCAAATCAGTGGTGGCTGCAAATCAGTGGTGGCTGCAAATCAGTGGTGGCTGCAAATCAGTGGTGGCTGCAAATCAGTGGTGGCTGCAAATCAGTGGTGGCAGCAGTGCAGACTGAGAATTCTCAGGAGGAACACCGCATGCATCAATGTGAGACCCTGTGAGGAATGAGTGACACGCCTGTGCACCAAACTGAGGGCTGCAATAAAATCCTGCAAGGAAAGTAATCACTGAGCAGCACTCTCCCCTCTGTACAGTGGCCACAATCCCCGAGCGTCCTCTTCCTGCAGTGGCCACAATCCCCGAGCGTCCCCCTCCTGCCCCCCTCATCACTGAGCAGCACTCTCCCCTCTGTACAGTGGCCACAATCCCCGAGCGTCCTCTTCCTGCAGTGGCCACAATCCCCGAGCGTCCCCCTCCTGCCCCCCTCATCACTGAGCAGCACTCTCCCCTCTGTACAGTGGCCACAATCCCCAAGCGTCCTCTTCCTGCAGTGGCCACAATCCCCGAGCGTCCCCCTCCTGCCCCCCTCATCACTGAGCAGCACTCTCCCCTCTGTACAGTGGCCACAATCACTGAGCATCCCCTTCCTGCCCCCCCTCATCACTGAGCATCCCCTTCCTGCCCCCCAACCCCACCGCCATCACTGGGCGTCCCCTTCCTGCCCACCCCATCACTGGGCGTCCCCTTCCTGCCCACCCCATCACTGGGCATCCCCTTCCTGCCCACCCCATCACTGGGCGTCCCCCTCCTGCCCCCCTCCCCCATCACTGGGCGCCCCCTTCCTTCCCCCCCCCATCACTGGGAACCCCCTTCCATCACTGGGTGCCCCCTTCCTCCCTCCCCCCATCACTGGGCGCCCCCTTCCATCACTGGGCGCCCCCTTCCATCACTGGGCGCCCCTTTCCATCACTGGGCGCCCCCTTCCATCACTGGGCGCCCCCTTCCATCACTGGGCGCCCCCTTCCATCACTGGGCGCCCCCTTCCATCACTGGGCGCCCCCTTCCATCACTGGGCGCCCCTTTCCTGCCCCCCCCCCATCACTGGGCGTCCCCTTCCTGCCACCCCCCATCACTGGGCATCCCCCTTCCCGCCCCCCCCCATCACTGGGCGCCACCTTCCTGCCCCCCCATCACTGGGCGCCACCTTCCTGCCCCCCCATCACTGGGCGTCCCCTTCCTGCCCCCCCCCCCATCACTGGGCGTCCCCTTCCTAACCCCCATCACTGGGCAGCTGCCCCCCCCCCATCACTGGGCATCCCCCTTCCTGCCCCCCCCCATCACTCGGCGTCCCCTTCCTGTCCCCCCCATCGCTGAGCGTCCCCTTCCTGCCCCCTCCAGCACTGGGGATCCTCATCCTGCCCCCCCATCACTGAGCGTCCCCTTCTTGCCCCCATCACTGGGGATCGTCATCCTGCCCCCCCCATCACTGAGCGTCCCCTTCTTGCCCCCATCACTGGGATCCTCATCTTGCCCCCCCCCCCAATCACTGGGCGTCCCCTTCTTGCCCCCCCCATCACTGAGCGTCCCCTTCTTGCCCCCCCCATCACTGGGGATCCTCATCCTGCCCCCCCCCCCAATCACTGGGCGTCCCCTTCTTGCCCCCCCATCACTGTGCGTCCCCTTCTTGCCCCCCATCACTGTATGTAGCGACCCCACAAACACTACAAGGCTCGGCTCATTTAAAATAGTTTATTTCTCATTGGAAAATAGACGTCCGCTTTGAAAAAATTTCAGAAAATAAATCTACGTGTGGGGTTAACAGTCTGAGATCCAGAGGATGGAGGCGCCAGACACGCGGGAAGGAGTAACACTGTGCCGCCAGATACAAAAATATATATACATGTATATATGTGCATCTATATACAGACATGATGGACGCAAGTCTGACATAAGCACTAGGACAGGACACAGGCGCCACAGACGGGGACAGAGCACACAAAACACCAGCGGGCCGAGGAGGGGTCCGCGCACCACAATCCGCCATCTCGCCAAGCAAAAAAAGCTGCAAATATTCAACACCAGAGAAAGGGGCAGATGTGGAAATCTCCGATGTGCGGTGCAACCAGGGGAGTATCCTGCACCAACAGCGAGAGGCTATAGAACCACGGCGGAGGTGAGCTACCCCGCACCAACAACCATGACACTGCTGAGGAGGAGGGATCAGGCAGCAAATAAGTCAGCAGCCACCAAGCCACGAGGCTTCCATACGTGACCGGCTGAACCAAGACCCCACATGTAAGGGACCAGGCGAACCTATCCCCTCCGAGCACTTTACCTTCCGTTACTTCGCTCCACCCGACTCACCCCCTTAATTGGTGGCGGATGGTAAAGGGGTTGTCCGGGAAGTGGCCAACCCTTTTACGCATGGTGGGACAAGAGGCCATTTTCACATAGGGGACTGAATGATCATCACTACGTGGCTACACCCGGCTGCTGATGGGACATAGACTGAATGGGTCCTCGTGAGCCATCAGCTATGTGGTAGGCTCCTGGGCCTCAGTGCGGTCCTCTGCTGTTCAGGGGGTAACCCACCTCCTGTAACGCACTATTGTGTGTGGAGGAGACCCCCCGGGCCCAGGCATCTGCATATACTGTAAGGTAATGGCCTCTGCCCATAGACATTCTATATATAATGTATAGGACTTGACGGCTAGTTCAGTAAGTTGCCCTGCTCCTGGGCTCGGGTCAGGCTGTCCTTCCTATGCAGATGGTGCACACCCATTCGTTTAGGGCTTCGGTGTGGACGGCCGCTTGGAGGTTTCTCCTTTAATATGTCGTCATCATGCTCTTCACAAGTCTCAAGGATTGACTCATCCAGTTCCTGGTCTTCATCAATGTCTTCGGGCAGCGGTAGTGGCCCCATCTCCTCCTCCTCCTCCACATCTCCACAGAGGAGGTCCTGAGCCTCCTCTGTGGAGAATTCCTTACCGTACTCATTGGGGAGTTGTCCTCTCCTTGTGCCGGAGCTCTCTTTTTCTGGACTGTTCTCCCGGCTGCTCATCCAGCTGTTTCCAGACATTTCCCGTTCAGAGAATGCTTGTGCCACGCGGCTCAATTCCTGCATGGAGCGGCTGAACCTCTGCTGTAGCTCTAGGGCAGTGTCCCGACTAAAGGAGGTGCGGTGTGCCAGAGAGCCCTCTGAACTTGGGGCTGCTTTATCTACAAACATCCTTTGCCAGTTGGCCAGCATGTCCTCCTCTGAGCTGGCAGAGCTGGGGGCTGCACTACTTAGTGGAGACCGGGAGGGATTGTCAGCACTCCGTGCCCGCTGAGGGTAGCCACCTGACGACGCTGGGCTGTTTGGGACAGTGCGGTGTCTGTCGGGGCTCCCCTCCTCACCTTGTACTAGGCTGAGGGAGATAGCTTGCCTTGTGGCATAGGTGCAGTTGGGCAGGGGACTGTTTTTGGGGATTCGCACCTTCTCGTCGGAGAACTCTATGACCTTACGTCCAGGATACAGAGGATGCGGAGGTGGAGGCGTTGGGTATGGACTGAGTTTTTCAAAGGCTGGTGGATCTTCAGTGGCACTGTCCACGCTGCTCTGCTTCTGGAGGACACCATTCTGTTGTTGAGAGGAGCCACTCATGTCTACATGTACAAACACATCCTCTGCTGTGGGGCCGCTGCCACTGCTGGACATCGCAGAGTTAAGAATAAGCGATTCTGGCTTCTCCAGAACACGGGCAATGACAGAGGTGGGCACCACATCTGAATGTGAGAGACCCGGAGGAGGGGTGTCCTGGCCGGAGCCCGGAGATGAGGCCGAGCCCTGAAGATGCTTACTGACCATGTCCTGCAGCTTGTATGGCAACTGGGAAAACAAAAAACGAGAAGAGGCGGGTCAGGGAGGGGAAAACGAGAAGAGGCGGGTCAGGGAGGGGAAAACGAGAAGAGGCGGGTCATCGAGGGGAAAACGAGAAGAGGCGGGTCATCGAGGGGAAAACGAGAAGAGGCGGGTCATCGAGGGGAAAACGAGAAGAGGCGGGTCATCGAGGGGAAAACGAGAAGAGGCGGGTCATCGAGGGGAAAACGAGAAGAGGCGGGTCATCGAGGGGAAAACGAGAAGAGGCGGGTCATCGAGGGGAAAACGAGAAGAGGCGGGTCATCGAGGGGAAAACGAGAAGAGGCGGGTCATCGAGGGGAAAACGAGAAGAGGCGGGTCATCGAGGGGAAAACGAGAAGAGGCGGGTCATCGAGGGGAAAACGAGAAGAGGCGGGTCATCGAGGGGAAAACGAGAAGAGGCGGGTCATCGAGGAGAAAACGAGAAGAGGCGGGTCATCGAGGGGAAAACGAGAAGAGGCGGGTCATCGAGGGGAAAACGAGAAGAGGCGGGTCATCGAGGGGAAAACGAGAAGAGGCGGGTCATCGAGGGGAAAACGAGAAGAGGCGGGTCAGCGAGGGGAAACCGAGAAGAGGCGGGTCAGCGAGGGGAAAC
The DNA here is from genome assembly GCF_048569485.1 of Anomaloglossus baeobatrachus. Taxonomy (NCBI): domain Eukaryota; kingdom Metazoa; phylum Chordata; class Amphibia; order Anura; family Aromobatidae; genus Anomaloglossus; species Anomaloglossus baeobatrachus. The sequence goes on along the minus strand of NC_134355.1, from coordinate 3,511,135 downwards.
CGAGAAGAGGCGGGTCAGCGAGGGGAAACCGAGAAGAGGCGGGTCATCGAGGGGAAACCGAGAAGAGGCGGGTCATCGAGGGGAAACCGAGAAGAGGCGGGTCAGCGAGCGGAAACCGAGAAGAGGCGGGTCAGCGAGCGGAAACCGAGAAGAGGCGGGTCAGCGAGCGGAAACCGAGAAGAGGCGGGTCAGCGAGCGGAAACCGAGAAGAGGCGGGTCAGCGAGCGGAAACCGAGAAGAGGCGGGTCAGCGAGCGGAAACCGAGAAGAGGCGGGTCAGCGAGCGGAAACCGAGAAGAGGCGGGTCAGCGAGCGGAAACCGAGAAGAGGCGGGTCAGCGAGCGGAAACCGAGAAGAGGCGGGTCAGCGAGCGGAAACCGAGAAGAGGCGGGTCAGCGAGCGGAAAACGAGAAGAGGCGGGTCAACGAGCGGAAAACGAGAAGAGGCGGGTCAGCGAGCGGAAAACGAGAAGAGGCGGGTCAGCGAGCGGAAAACGAGAAGAGGCGGGTCAGCGAGCGGAAAACGAGAAGAGGCGGGTCAGCGAGCGGAAAACGAGAAGAGGCGGGTCAGCGAGCGGAAAACGAGAAGAGGCGGGTCAGCGAGCGGAAAACGAGAAGAGGCGGGTCAGCGAGCGGAAAACGAGAAGAGGCGGGTCAGCGAGCGGAAAACGAGAAGAGGCGGGTCAGCGAGCGGAAAACGAGAAGAGGCGGGTCAGCGAGCGGAAAACGAGAAGAGGCGGGTCATCGAGCGGAAAACGAGAAGAAGCGGGTCAGGGAGCGGAAAATGAGAAGCGGGTAAGCAAGCGGAAAACGAGAAGATGCGGGTCAGTACGGTCGCACTGGACCCGGCACCTCAACCCCCATTTACGCACATTCACATGGTACCAGGCACCACATCCCCCATCCACGCACAGCCACACACAGGACCCGGCACCACAACCCCCATCTACACACAGTCACACTGGACCTAGCAGCACAGCTCACTTGAACACAGCAGACAACCCGCAGTACTAATGTACCCATTAGTGGAGACGCCCACCACAATGTCAATACTCACGTCTGCAAACTTGTGGTTCCTGAAGTGAGACTTGTTGCATTTGAGCAACTGCACAGCGAGATTACAGTCCTGCCTGTATCGCTCCTGAAAAAGAAGGGACAGGTGATAACGAAGAACGTCTACTGACCTCATATGGAATAAATAATGCGGTCACTGACTACACACATTGTTAATACAGTATTATACTCCAGAGCTGCACTCACTATTCTGCTGGTGCAGTCACTGTGCACATACATTACATGACTGATCCTGAGTTACCTCCTGTATTATACGCCAGAGCTGCACTCACTATTCTGCTGGTGCAGTCACTGTGTACATACATTACATTACTGATCCTGAGTTACCTCCTGTATTATACTCCAGAGCTGCGCTCACTATTCTGCTGGTGCAGTCACTGTGTACATACATTACATTACTGATCCTGAGTTACCTCCTGTATTATACGCCAGAGCTGCACTCACTATTCTGCTGGTGCAGTCACTGTGTACATACATTACTGATCCTGAGTTACCTCGTGTATTATACTCCAGAGCTGCACTCACTATTCTGCTGGTGGGTCACTGTGTACATACATTACTGATCCTGAGTTACATCCTGTATTATCCCCCAGAGATGCACTCCCTATTCTGCTGGTGCAGTCACTGTGTACATACATTACATATCCTGAGTTACCTCCTGTATTATACTCCAGAGCTGCACTCACTATTCTGCTGGTGCAGTCACCGTGTACATACATTACTGATCCCGAGTTACCTCCTGTATTATACTCCAGAGCTGCACTCACTATTCTGCTGGTGCAGTCACTGTGTACATACATTACATTACTGGTCCTGAGTTACCTCCTGTATTATACTCCAGAGCTGCACTCACTATTCTGCTGGTGCAGTCACTGTGTACATACATTACTGATCCTGAGTTACCTCCTGTATTATACTCCAGAGCTGCACTCACTATTCTGCTGGTGCAGTCACTGTGTACATACATTATATTACTGATCGTGTATTATACTCCAGAGCTGCACTCACTATTCTGCTGGTGCACTCACTGTGTACATACATTACTGATCCTGAGTTACCTCCTGTATTATACTCCAGAGCTGCACTCACTATTCTGCTGGTGCAGTCACTGTGTACATACATTATATTACTGATCGTGTATTATACTCCAGAGCTGCACTCACTATTCTGCTGGTGCACTCACTGTGTACATACAGTACAGACCAAACGTTTGGACACACCTTCTCATTCAAAGAGTTTTCTTTATTTTCAGGACTCTGAAAATTGTAGATTCACATTGAAGGCATCAAAACTATGAATTATCACATGTGGAATGAAATATTTAAAGTGTGACAACTGACAATATGTCTTTTATTCTAGGTTCTTCACAGTCGCCGCCTTTTGCTTTGATTACTGCTTTGCACACTCTTGGCAATCTCTTGATGAGCTTCAGGAGGTCACTGGAAATGGTCTTCACTTCACAGGTGCGCCCTGTCAGGTTTAATAAGTGGGATTTCTTGCCTTATAAATGGGGCTGGGACCATCAGTTGTGTTGTGCAGACGTCTGGGGGATACAGCTGATAGTCCTACTGAATAGACTGTTAGAATTTGTATTATGACAAGAAAAAAGCAGCTAAGTAAAGAAAAACGAGTGGCCATCATTACATTAAGAAATGAAGATCGGTCAGTCAGAAAAATTGGGAAAACTTTGAAAGTGTCCCCAAGTGCAGTGGTAAAAACCATCAAACACTACAAAGACACTGGCTCACATGAGGACCGCCCCAGGAAAGGAAGACCAAGAGTCACCTCTGCTGCGGAGGATAAGTTTATCCGAGTCACCAGCCTCAGAAATCGCAGGTTAACAGCAGCTCAGATTAGAGACCAGGTCAATGCCACACAGAGTTCTAGCAGCAGACACGTCTCTAGAACAACTGTTAAGAGGAGACTTTGTGCAGCAGCCTTCATGGTAAAATAGGTGCTAGGAAACCACTGCTAAGAACAGACAACAAGCAGAAGAGACCACAAGGAATGGACATTAGACCAGTGGAAATCTGTGCTTTGGTCTGATGAGTCCAAATTTGAGATCTTTGGATCCAACCACCGTGTCTTTGTAGAAAAGGTGAACGGATGGACTCTACATGGCTGGTTCCCACCGTGAAGCATGGTGGAGGAGGTGTGATGGTGTGGGGGGTGCTTTGCTGGTGACACTGTTGGGGATTTATTCACAATTGAAGGCATACAGAACCAGCATGGCTACCACAGCATCTTGTAGCGGCATGCTATTCCATCCGGTTTGCGTTTAGTTGGACCATCATTTATTTTTCAACAGGACAATGACCCCAAACACACCTCCAGGCTGTGTAAGGGCTATGTGACTAAGAAGGAGAGTGATGGGGGGCTACGCCAGATGACCTGGACTCTACAGTCACCAGACCTGAACCCAATCGAGATGGTTTGGGGTGAGCTGGACCTTAGAGTGAAGGCAAAAGGGCCAACAAGTGCTAAGCATCTCTGGGAACTCCTTCAAGACTGTTGGAAGACCATTTCCGGTGACTGAAGCTCATCCAGAGAATGCCAAGAGTGTGCAAAGCAGTGATCAAAGCAAAAGGTGGCGACTGTGAAGAACCTAGAATAGAAGACAGATTTTCAGTTGTTTCACACTTTCTTGTTAAGTATTTCATTCCACATGTGATAATTCATAGTTTTGATGCCTTCAATGTGAAGCTACAATTTTCAGAGTCATGAAAATAAAGAAAAAACTCTTTGAATGAGGTGTATCCAAACTTTTGGTCTGTACTGTACATTACTGATCCTGAGTTACCTCCTGTATTATACTCCAGAGCTGCGCTCGCAATCAATCACTGTGCAGACAATGAACAAGCAGGGAATGCTGAGCTATTTCCGTGTGTCGGTGAGTCGTGACGTTGCGGTGACACGGGCGCGCCGCTGCCATCACTGCACCGATTGTCTATAACCTATGGTGCGTTTCTATTCATGCGGCCTCCTCTTCTCTCCTATCTGGATTGCCGACTCTCAATTTAGTTCCTCTATGTTCTGCTATAATTCCCATGATGCATCAGTGCATAGTCACATGACCAGCCCTCTTGTGTGGAGGACAAGGTGATTACAGTCGGAAGGGGGGGGGGGGGCAGAGCAGTTAAAAGAAAAGGAGCTGTGCAGTCATCATCAGCAATTGATAGGAGTTTCTGCCGCCTCCCACCCCTTTGGAGAACGTGGTACAGTCCATGTGATGTCATCATCCAGGCAACTCTGGTGACTCAGATGATGAACCCCTGCAGGCTACAGAAATGAAAAACAATTTCCGGGGGTCACAGTCTCATCACATGACCTTAGGAGAAGAAAACTTCAGAACTTTCAGATAGAAAAGAACAAGTCAATAATGTGAAATAGCTAAAACGTACACGGAGGCCGAGAGTCGGGAGGAACTCTACACTGTACAGGTGAGGAGGACAAAGACAAGTGTGTCCTGCCTACAGTCATGCATGGTGCATGCATGGTGGTAGAGGGTCATGGTTTGGGGCTGCATGAGTGCTGCTGGCTGTGGGGGCTACAGATCATTGGGAATCATGAATGCCAACATGTCCTGTGACACTGAAGCAAAGGATGACCCTCTCCCTTCATATTCCACCATGACAACGACCACAAACACCTCCAAGACCACCACTGCCTCCCTACAGACACTGAGGGTGAAGGTACTAAAATGGCCGAGCATCTCCAGACCTGAACCCTATACAGTGTACGGCACTATATAGACATCAATCGCAGGATCACGTCCCCGGAGCGACTAAAAAAAGAAAAATAAAAGCTAACGTAAAAAAAAACCAAAACCGCCATCTCCGCTATCGGAGCATCTGTAAAAAGCTGATGAAAACACAAGATTAATGACTGCGCACGTAAGTACAGCAGCTCTTCACTACTGGAGAGTAGAGGCCACGATTCCAGCGTCCGCCCCCCAATACCCAGCTCCACCCGTCCGCCCCCCAGACCCCGACTCCACCCGTCCGCCCCCCAGACCCCGACTCCACCCGTCCGCCCCCCAGACCCCGACTCCACCCGTCCGTCCCCCAGACCCTGACTCCACCCGTCCGCCCCCCAGACCCCGACTCCACCCGTCCGCCCCCCAGACCCCGACTCCACCCGTCCGCCCCCCAGACCCCGACTCCACCCGTCCGCCCCCCAGACCCCGACTCCACCCGTCCGCCCCCCAGACCCCGACTCCACCCGTCCGCCCCCCAGACCCCGACTCCACCCGTCCGCCCCCCAGACCCCGACTCCACCCGTCCGCCCCCCAGACCCCGACTCCACCCGTCCGCCCCCCAGACCCCGACTCCACCCGTCCGCCCCCCAGACCCCGACTCCACCCGTCCGAAGCATAAAAACATACCGGATTCGGAAAATAAACACCGGACAATCCGAAATCCAGAAAAATCACACACCGCTCGGATCGGCATCTTTCACCGACCGTGGAATTTTTTTTCCCGCATTAAGGTATAAAGTGAATGAAGTAACTGAAGAGCGTGACTCGTCTGGCAGGAGCCCGGCCATCGTGAGGCACAAATATAGACTAGCAGGAAAGGGAAACGTCGCCAGACTGGACTGTGGGTGGTCCCGCTGGAGGTCTGAGGGGCTGTACTGTGGCTCAATGTCCTGGTGAGGGGACCTTCTCGGGGGACATTTCTACCTTCCACCCCCCACCCATTCCTTAGGGTGACGTACGTTCAGCTCCTCCAGCTTGTTGATGGTCGTCTTGGCGTCCAGCAGCTTATTCGTCAGCTCCACAATCTCCCAGTCCAGGGTTTTTCGATCCATCTCGGCCTTCTTGATCTAGAAGTGACCAGAGGGGGGTGTTCAGTGACCATGTGGAGCAGGACGGAGGGTGGGGAAGGTGCAGCCGTGAGGAAACACGTGATCTCATACACCCAACATACGGGAGGACCGAGCGTGTCAGCCATACTGGAGGTGTCACTATTAAACACAAAGCTACCAAAAGGTGGAAGACAAGAGAGACGGGGACATTCTGGACAAAGGACACAAACCCAAAAATTATCTTCCCCATCCAACCCTCCAGCCCACCCCACTACCAAACGCAACTGAATAGATCCAGCTTTGGCTGAACGAGGCCTGTGACAGCGCGAGACAAAGAGAGAGAAAGAGTTACATGTGAGGTATAGCAGAGCGCAACGTGCTACATCCACCGCTCCATCACTACCACACAAGCAAACGGCCAGGCCTCGGCCGCACCACCATCATCATCATTCAGCCTCTAAAGCTCCGATCCTTCACCATCACCCGGCCTCACACGCTCTGCTCCTTCACCATCACCTGGCCTCATACGCTCTGAGTCATCACCACGATCACCCGGCCCCATATCTTCATCCTTCACCACCATCATCTGGCCTCTTACACTCTGCTCCTTCACAATCACCACCCGGCCTCACACGCTCCACTCCTTCACCAACAGCCGGCCTCATACGCTCCGCTCCTTCACCAACACCCGGCCTCATACGCTCCGCTCCTTCACCAACACCCGGCCTCGTACGCTCCGCTCCTTCACCACCACCCGGCCTCATACGCTCCGCACCTTCACCACCATCACCCAACCTCACACGCTCTGCTCCTTCACCACCACCAGGCCTCACACGCTCTGAGCCATCACCCGGCCCCATATCTTCAACCTTCACCATCATCTGGCCTCTTACACTCTGCTCCTTCACCACCGGCCTCACACGCTCCGCTCCTTCACCACCATCACCCGGCCTCACACGCTCTGCTCCTTCACCACCACCAGGCCTCACACGCTCTGAGCCATCACCCGGCCCCATATCTTCAACCTTCACCATCATCTGGCCTCTTACACTCTGCTCCTTCACCACCGGCCTCACACGCTCCGCTCCTTCACCACCATCACCCGGCCTCACACGCTCCGCTCCTTCACCATCATCACCCGGCCTCACACGCTCCGCTCCTTCACCATCATCACCCGGCCTCACACGCTCTGCTCCTTCACCATCATCACCCGGCCTCACATGCTCTGCTCCTTCACCATCATCACCCGGCCTCACATGCTCTGCTCCTTCACCACCATCACCCGGCCTCACGCTCTGCTCCTTCACCACCATCACCCGGCCTCACGCTCTGCTCCTTCACCACCATCACCCGGCCTCACACGCTCCGCTCCTTCACCACCATCACCCGGCCTCACACGCTCCGCTCCTTCACCACCATCACCCGGCCTCACACGCTCCGCTCCTTCACCACCATCACCCGGCCTCACACGCTCTGCTCTTTCACCACCATCACCCAACCTCACACGCTCTGCTCCTTCACCACCATCACCCGGCCTCACACGCTCTGCTCCTTCACCATCACCCGGCCTCACACGCTCTGATCCTTCACCACCATCACCCAACCTCACACGCTCCGCTCCTTCCCCACCATCACCCAACCTCACACGCTCCGCTCCTTCACCACCATCACCCAACCTCACACGCTCCGCTCCTTCACCACCATCACCCGGCCTCACACGCTCCGCTCCTTCACCACCATCACCCGGCCTCACACGCTCTGCTCTTTCACCACCATCACCCAACCTCACACGCTCTGCTCCTTCACCACAATCACCCGACCTCACACGCTCCGCTCCTTAACCACCATCACCCGGCCTCACACGCTCTGCTCCTTCACCATCACCCGGCCTCACACGCTCTGATCCTTCACCACCATCACCCAACCTCACACGCTCCGCTCCTTCCCCACCATCACCCGGCCTCACATGCTCTGCTCCTTCACCACCATCACCCGGCCTCACACGCTCCGCTCCTTCACCACCATCACCCGGCCTCATACGCTCCGCTCCTTCACCACCATCACCCGGCCTCATACGCTCCGCTCCTTCACCATCATCACCCGGCCTAACACGCTCTGCTCCTTCACCACCATCACCCGGCCTCACACGCTCTGCTCCTTCACCATCATCACCCGACCTCACACGCTCTGCTCCTTCACCACCATCACCCGGCCTCACACGCTCTGCTCCTTCACCACCATCACCCGGCCTCATACTTTCATCCTTCACCACCATCACCCGGCCTCACACGCTCTGCTCCTTCACCACAATCACCCGGCCTCACACGCTCTGCTCCTTCACCACAATCACCCGGCCTCACATGCTCCGCTCCTTCACCACCAATCTGCTCCTTCACCACCATCACCCGACCTCATAGCTCCGCTCCTAAACCACCACCCGCCGTCTTACGGTCTGCTCCTTCACCACCATCATCCGGCTTCATACCCTCATCCCTCACCACCCAACCTCACACGCTCCGCTCCTTCACCCCCACCCAACCTCACACGCTCCGCTCCTTCACCCCCACTCGACCTCACACGCTCCGCTCCTTCACCACCATCACCCGGCCTCACACGCTCCGCTCCTTCACCACCACTCGGCCTCACACGCTCCGCTCCTTCACCACCATCACCCGGCCTCACACGCTCCGCTCCTTCACCACCACTCGGCCTCACACGCTCCGCTCCTTCACCACCACTCGGCCTCACACGCTCCGCTCCTTCACCACCATCACCCGGCCTCACACGCTCCGCTCCTTCACCACCACTCGGCCTCACACGCTCCGCTCCTTCACCACCACTCGGCCTCATTTGCTGCACCTACAGCACAACCCCAGTGACATCCGCCATCCCTCCACATTCGCAGTCATGTGAAGATAAATCACTGCAGCAGAAGTGATAAATATGGAGGAACCTGATAACGTCAGAAGCAGCAGATATTAAATGCGGGAGAATCGGCATCTCCATACAAAGTCCATGTAACGGCAGGATGACACCATGGCCACGCTCAGGAGAGAGGACAGCGTACTCCTATCATAAGTGACATCTCCACAGGTGAGAGGACAGCGTACTCCTATCATAAGTGACATCTCCACAGGTGAGAGGACAGCGTACTCCTATCAGTAGTGACATCTCCACAGGTGAGAGGACAGCGTACTCCTATCAGTAGTGACATCTCCACAGGTGAGAGGACAGCGTACTCCTATCATAAGTGACATCTCCACAGGTGAGAGGACAGCGTACTCCTATCAGTAGTGACATCTCCACAGGTGAGAGGACAGCGTACTCCTATCATAAGTGACATCTCCGCAGGTGAGAGGACAGCGTACTCCTATCATAAGTGACATCTCCGCAGGTGAGAGGACAGCGTACTCCTATCATAAGTGACATCTCCGCAGGTGAGAGGACAGCGTACTCCTATCATAAGTGACATCTCCGCAGGTGAGAGGACAGCGTACTCCTATCATAAGTGACATCTCCGCAGGTGAGAGGACAGCGTACTCCTATCATAAGTGAGATCTCCACAGGTGAGAGGACAGCGTACTCCTATCATAAGTGAGATCTCCACAGGTGAGAGGACAGCGTACTCCTATCATAAGTGAGGTCTCCGCAGGTGAGAGGACAGCGTACTCCTATCATAAGTGAGATCTCCACAGGTGAGAGGACAGCGTACTCCTATCATAAGTGAGATCTCCACAGGTGAGAGGACAGCGTACTCCTATCATAAGTGACATCTCCACAGGAGAGAGGACAGCGTACTCCTATCATAAGTGAGATCTCCGCAGGTGAGAGGACAGCGTACTCCTATCATAAGTGACATCTCCACAGGTGAGAGGACAGCGTACTCCTATCATAAGTGAGATCTCCGCAGGTGAGAGGACAGCGTACTCCTATCATAAGTGAGATCTCCACAGGTGAGAGGACAGCGTACTCCTATCATAAGTGAGATCTCCGCAGGTGAGAGGACAGCATACTCCTATCATAAGTGACATCTCCACAGGTGAGAGGACAGCATACTCCTATCATAAGTGACATCTCCACAGGTGAGAGGACAGTGTACTCCTATCATAAGTGACATCTCCACAGGTGAGAGGACAGTGTACTCCTATCATAAGTGACATCTCCACAGGTGAGAGGACAGCGTACTCCTATCATAAGTGACATCTCCACAGGTGAGAGGACAGCGTACTCCTATCATAAGTGACATCTCCACAGGTGAGAGGACAGCGTACTCCTATCATAAGTGAGGTCTCCACAGGTGAGAGGACAGCGTACTCCTATCATAAGTGACATCTCCACAGGTGAGAGGACAGCGTACTCCTATCATAAGTGACATCTCCACAGGTGAGAGGACAGCGTACTCCTATCATAAGTGAGGTCTCCACAGGTGAGAGGACAGCGTACTCCTATCATAAGTGACATCTCCACAGGTGAGAGGACAGCGTACTCCTATCATAAGTGAGGTCTCCACAGGTGAGAGGACAGCGTACTCCTATCATAAGTGAGATCTCCACAGGTGAGAGGACAGCGTACTCCTATCATAAGTGACATCTCCACAGGTGAGAGGACAGCGTACTCCTATCATAAGTGAGGTCTCCGCAGGTGAGAGGACAGCATACTCCTATCATAAGTGACATCTCCACAGGTGAGAGGACAGCGTACTCCTATCATAAGTGAGGTCTCCACAGGTGAGAGGACAGCGTACTCCTATCATAAGTGAGATCTCCACAGGTGAGAGGACAGCGTACTCCTATCATAAGTGAGATCTCCGCAGGTGAGAGGACAGCATACTCCTATCATAAGTGACATCTCCACAGGTGAGAGGACAGCGTACTCTGGTACTGGATCCTAACAACAGTCCTAGGACACATAAGGAGAGAATATCCATGCCTAAAGATATAGAAGATATTCTAATAGCCAAGAATTTCTCATCATGAATGTTCAATTTCTGTTAAGTGATAACTATTTTTCATACAATAAAAAAGGTATTTTTGCAGACCAGAGGGGAGCGAAGGCGGGAGGGGAGCGGAGGAGGCGGGAGGGGAGCGGAGGCGGTAGCGGAGGCGGGAGGGGAGCGGAGGCGGCGGGAGGGGGGCGGGTCCACGTCCCTTGCTAATTTGTACATGTTCACATGGGAAGAGGTTTTATTTCCCAATCCCTCCTCGCCCCGTATCTGGTGGCACGGGTGTTTTCGGGGCGCCCCTGGTGGGGGTGGATCTACTGCCAGTGCACCCAAATACTGTTAGATCTGAATAACAATCTCATCTATCACTATCATTCGGTGACAGTTGTAACTGACAATGTGTTTATATGATATATATTCTGTATCTTCTCCCTATTTGAAATGATATTGTGAGAATATGTTAGAACAACATGTAGGAGCCGTCATCCTTTAATGATTGGTTGTGAGGTGTGCCAGACGGGATGTGCGGTAACCGCCATGAGCCCATGTTATCTCCTATACAATGAATAAGGCCAGCATAGCCCGGCTGTGATATCTTGTGATCATTTTACCTCTGGTTTTTAATATGGAGTGAAAGAGTTGAAGGATTTTTTCAATAAAATTTTGATATTTTTCTAGATCCTCGGATGCTGGACTTTTTTCTACCTGCTTCATTTATAGGAGAGAATAAGTGCGCGGCATGCACCGGTGGAGCGCGGCATGCACCGGTGGAGCGCCAGAGACCCGTCCTGACGAGGTTGGCGCATGAACAGTGTGCGGATTTGGGCCAGACCCCTTCCTCACGCTTACGTCACATTCCCACAGAGCTGCTAATTAAGAGACACTCACGTGACCGGACACATTAACCGCCACATGTGGCACCAAAGACTAAGAGCAGGGAGGGTCATCTGCATCTTCACCACCAGAAACAGATTCATTATTTTATCAAGATTTTAGAGAAGAAAAAACGTCTTGTTAACAATGAATATAAAATGTCAATGGCATTGTCCAGGCGCCAACCTCGTCACAACGTCTCCCTGGCGCGCCACCGGTGCATGCCGCACACTCCTCTCCTATTGTGTGAGGACTGTTGTGAGGATGTGTCCACCATCCAGTACCAGAAAAAAACCAAGGAGAAAATTGTAGAAAAAATACCCTGACTATAAATAAATAAATTGCAAGTGCTTAATAAACAGGGTACTTAGTATATACATTTTTGCAAAAAGGTAAGAAGCTGTCTCACCTCGTCACGGTGTACCCATCTGAGACAGTCCCTAACCTACTGAAGTTAAAAACATATTCTGTACCTGACTTGTGTCATGTCAAAACTTCAATATGGATGGTAAAGTGGTTAGCTGGGTCCCAGATCAAATACACAGCAAAAAGTGAGAAGCAGGTAATTGTTCAGCCTCAGTATCAGGAGGGCTGCACCCCCAACTTGCATTAAAGCAAGATAACAGACAAAAAAACACCGTGACGAGGTGAGACGGCTTCTTACCTTTTTGCAAAAATGTATATACTAAGTACCCTGTTTATTAAGCACTTGCAATTTATTTATTTATAGTCAGGGTATTTTTCCTACAATTTTCTCCTTGGTTTTTTTTTAGTCTTGAGGCGTACGCTGTCCTCTCACCTGTGGAGATCTCACTTATGATAGGAGTACGCTGTCCTCTCACCTGCGGAGATCTCATTTATGATAGGAGTACGCTGTCCTCTCACCTGCGGAGATCTCACTTATGATAGGAGTACGCTGTCCTCTCACCTGTGGAGATCTCACTTATGATAGGAGTACGCTGTCCTCTCACCTGCGGAGATCTCATTTATGATAGGAGTACGCTGTCCTCTCACCTGCGGAGATCTCACTTATGATAGGAGTACGCTGTCCTCTCACCTGTGGAGATCTCACTTATGATAGGAGTACGCTGTCCTCTCTCCTGTGGAGATCTCATTTATGATAGGAGTACGCTGTCCTCTCACCTGTGGAGATGTCACTTATGATAGGAGTATGCTGTCCTCTCACCTGTGGAGATCTCACTTATGATAGGAGTACGCTGTCCTCTCACCTGTGGAGATCTCACTTATGATAGGAGTACGCTGTCCTCTCTCCTGCGGAGATCTCTCTTATGATAGGAGTACGCTGTCCTCTCTCCTGCGGAGATCTCACTTATGATAGGAGTACGCTGTCCTCTCACCTGTGGAGATCTCTCTTATGATAGGAGTACGCTGTCCTCTCTCCTGTGGAGATCTCATTTATGATAGGAGTACGCTGTCCTCTCACCTGCGGAGATCTCACTTATGATAGGAGTACGCTGTCCTCTCACCTGTGGAGATCTCACTTATGATAGGAGTATGCTGTCCTCTCTCCTGCGGAGATCTCACTTATGATAGGAGTATGCTGTCCTCTCTCCTGCGGAGATCTCACTTAGGATAGGAGTACGCTGTCCTCTCTCCTGTGGAGATCTCAGTTATGATAGGAGTATGCTGTCCTCTCTCCTGCGGAGATCTCACTTATGATAGGAGTACGCTGTCCTCTCTCCTGCGGAGATGTCACTTATGATAGGAGTACGCTGACCTCTCACCTGCGGAGATCTCACTTATGATAGGAGTACGCTGTCCTCTCACCTGCGGAGATCTCACTTATGATAGGAGTACGCTGTCCTCTCACCTGTGGAGATCTCACTTATGATAGGAGTACGATGTCCTCTCACCTGCGGAGATCTCACTTATGATAGGAGTACGCTGTCCTCTCACCTGTGGAGATGTCACTTATGATAGGAGTACGCTGTCCTCTCACCTGCGGAGACCTCACTTATGATAGGAGTACGCTGTCCTCTCACCTGTGGAGATGTCACTTATGATAGGAGTACGCTGTCCTCTCACCTGTGGAGATGTCACTTATGATAGGAGTACGCTGTCCTCTCACCTGCGGAGATCTCATTTATGATAGGAGTATGCTGTCCTCTCTCCTGCGGAGATCTCACTTATGATAGGAGTACGCTGTCCTCTCTCCTGTGGAGATCTCATTTATGATAGGAGTACGCTGTCCTCTCACCTGCGGAGATGTCACTTATGATAGGAGTACGCTGTCCTCTCACCTGTGGAGATCTCTCTTATGATAGGAGTACACTGTCCTCTCACCTGTGGAGATCTCTTATGATAGGAGTACGCTGTCCTCTCACCTGTGGAGACCTCACTTATGATAGGAGTACGCTGTCCTCTCACCTGCGGAGTTCTCACTCATGATAGGAGTACGATGTCCTCTCACCTGTGGAGATCTCACTTATGATAGGAGTACGCTGTCCTCTCACCTGCGGAGATCTCACTCATAATAGGAGTACGCTGTCCTCTCACCTGCGGAGATCTCACTTATGATAGGAGTACGCTGTCCTCTCACCTGCGGAGATCTCACCTTGATAGATCGATATGTTCAATATTTATGAGAAGGCATATTGGCGACTGTGAAAACAATCCTGATCTTGGCCACGATTTCATCCTGCAATTACATGGACTTTGTCCAATATGGAGGACGCATCTATAGGACCTCCCCAGGAGAGCTGCTGATCTGCAGAGTCTTACCAGGGTGTGTAACTTCTCCTCCAGGTCCTGGTTGGTCCTCTGGGAGGCTGTGTAGCTGTTCTGTAACCTGAACGAAAGGAGAGGATGGTGAGATCGGTGGTGACGGGTGATGGACCAAGACCCCAGTCCACATCAGTTACCTGCGGAACTTGTCCTTCAGCTTTTCCAGCTCCTCACGATTGCGACTGAGCTCCACCTCCAAATAATGTCGGCCAGCATCCACCTCGTGTTCCATGGCCTCCATTTTGGTTGTGGCATAGGCCAGGCGTCTACGCAGCTCATCGTTCTGATGCTGCAGAAAGCTGCAAAGCAGAATAGATGAAGAAAGTGGCGAGAAGCATCGGCCATCCCCGAGCCCCGGCAGAGGAAAATGAGGAGAGTGCCGAGCAGCATCGGCCATCCCTGAGCCCGGGCAGAGGAAAATGAGGAGAGTGCTGAGAAGCATCAGCCATCCCTGAGCCCGGACAGAGGAAAATGAGGAGAGTGCTGAGAAGCATCGGCCATCCCTGAGCCCGGGCAGAGGAAAATGAGGAGAGTGCCGAGAAGCATCAGCCATCCCTGAGCCTGAGCAGAGGAAAATGAGGAGAGTGCTGAGAAGCATCGGCCATCCCTGAGCCCGAGCAGAATATAATGAGGAGAGTGCCGAGAAGCATCGGCCATCCCTGAGCCCGGGCACAAGATAATGAGGAGAGTGCGGAGAAGCATCGGCCATCCCTGAGCCCGGGCAGAGGAAAACGAGGAGAGAGCTGAGAAGCATCGGCCATCCCTGAGCCCGGGCAGAGGATAATGAGGAGAGAGCTGAGAAGCATCGGCCATCCCCGAGCCCGGGCAGAGGAAAATGAGGAGAGTGCGGAGAAGCATCGGCCATCCCTGAGCCCGGGCAGAATATAATGAGGAGAGTGCCGAGAAGCATCGGCCATCCCCGAGCCCGGGCAGAGGAAAATGAGGAGCGTGCCGAGAAGCATCGGCCATCCCTGAGCCCGGGCAGAGGATAATGAGGAGAGAGCTGGGAAGCATCGGCCATCCCTGAGCCCGAGCAGAATATAATGATGAGAGAGCTGAGAAGCATCGGCCATCCCTGAGCCCGGGCAGAATATAATGAGGAGAGTGCTGAGAAGCATCGGCCATCCCTGAGCCCGGGCACAAGATAATGAGGAGAGAGCTGAGAAGCATCGGCCATCCCTGAGCCCGGGCAGAGGATAATGAGGAGAGAGCTGAGAAGCATCGGCCATCCCTAACCCCGGGCAGAATTTAATGAGGAGAGTGCTGAGAAGCATCGGCCATCCCTGAGCCCGGGCAGAGGATAATGAGGAGAGAGCTGAGAAGCATCGGCCATCCCTGAGCCCGGGCAGAATATAATGAGGAGAGAGCTGAGAAGCATCGGCCATCCCTGAGCCCGGGCACAAGATAATGAGGAGCATCGGCCATCCCTGAGCCCGGGCACAAGATAATGAGGAGAGAGCTGAGAAGCATCGGCCATCCCTGAGCCCGGGCAGAGGATAATGAGGAGAGAGCTGAGAAGCATCGGCCATCCCTAACCCCGGGCAGAATATAATGAGGAGAGTGCTGAGAAGCATCGGCCATCCCTGAGCCCGGGCAGAGGATAATGAGGAGAGAGCTGAGAAGCATCGGCCATCCCTGAGCCCGGGCAGAGGATAATGAGGAGAGTGCTGAGAAGCATCGGCCATCCCTGAGCCCGGGCAGAGGATAATGAGGAGAGAGCTGAGAAGCATCGGCCATCCCTGAGCCCGGGCAGAAGATAATGAGGAGAGTGCTGAGAAGCATCGGCCATCCCTGAGCCCGGGCAGAGGAAAATGAGGAGAGTGCCGAGAAGCATCGGCCATCCCTGAGCCCGGGCAGAGGATAATGAGGAGAGTGCTGAGAAGCATCGGCCATCCCTGAGCCCGGGCAGAGGAAAATGAGGAGAGTGCTGAGAAGCATCGGCCATCCCTGAGCCCGGGCAGAGGATAATGAGGAGAGAGCTGAGAAGCATCGGCCATCCCTGAGCCCGGGCAGAGGAAAATGAGGAGAGAGCTGGGAAGCATCGGCCATCCCTGAGCCCGGGCAGAGGATAATGAGGAGAGAGCTGGGAAGCATCGGCCATCCCTGAGCCCGGGCAGAGGATAATGAGGAGAGTGCTGAGAAGCATCGGCCATCCCTGAGCCCGGGCAGAATATAATGAGGAGAGAGCTGAGAAGCATCGGCCATCCCTGAGCCCGGGCAGAATATAATGAGGAGAGCTGAGAAGCATCGGCCATCCCTGAGCCCGGGCAGAATATAATGAGGAGAGAGCTGGGAAGCATCGGCCATCCCTGAGCCCGAGCAGAGGAAAATGAGGAGAGTGCTGAGAAGCATCGGCCATCCCTGAGCCCGGGCAGAGGAAAATGAGGAGAGAGCTGGGAAGCATCGGCCATCCCTGAGCCCGGGCAGAATATAATGAGGAGAGCTGAGAAGCATCGGCCATCCCTGAGCCCGGGCAGAATATAATGAGGAGAGAGCTGGGAAGCATCGGCCATCCCTGAGCCCGAGCAGAGGAAAATGAGGAGAGTGCTGAGAAGCATCGGCCATCCCTGAGCCCGGGCAGAGGAAAATGAGGAGAGAGCTGGGAAGCATCGGCCATCCCTGAGCCCGGGCAGAGGATAATGAGGAGAGAGCTGGGAAGCATCGGCCATCCCTGAGCCCGGGCAGAGGATAATGAGGAGAGAGCTGAGAAGCATCGGCCATCCCTGAGCCCGGGCAGAATATAATGAGGAGAGAGCTGAGAAGCATCGGCCATCCCTGAGCCCGGGCAGAATATAATGAGGAGAGAGCTGGGAAGCATCGGCCATCCCTGAGCCCGAGCAGAGGAAAATGAGGAGAGTGCTGAGAAGCATCGGCCATCCCTGAGCCCGAGCAGAGGAAAATGAGGAGAGTGCCGAGAAGCATCGGCCATCCCTGAGCCCGGGCAGAATATAATGAGGAGAGTGCCGAGAAGCATCGGCCATCCCTGAGCCCGGGCAGAATATAATGAGGAGAGAGCTGAGAAGCATCGGCCATCCCTGAGCCCGGGCAGAGGAAAATGAGGAGAGTGCTGAGAAGCATCGGCCATCCCTGAGCCCGAGCAGAGGAAAATGAGGAGAGTGCTGAGAAGCATCGGCCATCCCTGAGCCCGGGCAGAATATAATGAGGAGAGAGCTGAGAAGCATCGGCCATCCCTGAGCCCGGACAGAGGAAAATGAGGAGAGAGCTGAGAAGCATCGGCCATCCCTGAGCCCGGGCAGAGGAAAATGAGGAGAGAGCTGAGAAGCATCGGCCATCCCTGAGCCCGGGCAGAGGAAAATGAGGAGAGAGCTGAGAAGCATCGGCCATCCCTGAGCCCGGGCAGAATATAATGAGGAGAGAGCTGAGAAGCATCGGCCATCCCTGAGCCCGGGCAGAGGATAATGAGGAGAGAGCTGAGAAGCATCGGCCATCCCTGAGCCCGGGCAGAGGAAAATAAGGAGAGTGCTGAGAAGCATCGGCCATCCCTGAGCCCGGGCAGAGGAAAATGAGGAGAGTGCTGAGAAGCATCGGCCATCCCTGAGCCCGGGCAGAGGATAATGAGGAGAGTGCTGAGAAGCATCGGCCATCCCTGAGCCCGAGCAGAGGAAAATGAGGAGAGTGCTGAGAAGCATCGGCCATCCCTGAGCCCGGGCAGAGGAAATGAGGAGAGTGCTGAGAAGCATCGGCCATCCCTGAGCCCGGGCAGAATATAATGAGGAGAGAGCTGAGAAGCATCGGCCATCCCTGAGCCCGGGCAGAATATAATGAGGAGAGAGCTGAGAAGCATCGGCCATCCCTGACAGGCTTTATTCTATATGGCATTATACATAGGTGGGGAACAATAACATCCGCTGACAGTGGGGGGCAGCACTACTCTGTTATGGGGAGGGGGGATCTGGGGGGATACGAATGTACTGAGCTACTGCGTCATGTGGAAATAGATGCTACAGGCAGAGGATGAAATCCAGACACCCCAATATACAGCTCCCGGCTTGTGATCAGAAATCACATATAGCCCCCAGTGTTACGAATCGGCGCCGCCATAGCCGCAAGCAACCTGCTGCGGTTCCTGCTACACCCACGCACTGGCCGCCATTTTTGGCCGTGCCTCGAGTCGTCCAGCTGGCTGCTTATTCTTCCACGTCTAAGTGTGGAGAGGCGGCTATGGCGCATGCCGATTTACCCCAGCCAGAGCCTAAGTCTAATGTTTCGCCTGGTGAGCATCCTCAGCCTGATAGTGCCATATCTGAGGCCAAGTCCTCAGTTCAGGCCACTGAGCATGCTCCTACACTTAGTGCGAAAAGCCTCTTTGCACAGGTACTTGAACTTCGTGCCATGTCTAAGTCCTGTGTTGTGCCTACTGAGCATGCTCAGGCTGATAGTCTGATTTCCGAGGCTATCAGCCTGAGCATGCTCAGTAGGCACAACACAGGACTTGGACACAGAACGAAGTCCAAGTACCTGTGCAAAGAGGTGTTTCGCACTAAGTGCCTGAGCATGCTCAGTGGCCCGAACAACCGACTTAGCGTTGAAAATTAGACTCGGAAATTAGGCTAAGTCGATTGTTCGGGCTACTGAGCATGCTCAGGCACTTAGTGCATAAGAAACTAAGTCCGGGAAGGACTTCACTGGGCAGGTCCGTGAGGTGGCAGGCCCTGATAGGCTGGACAGCGTCAGGTGTCCAGATGTTGTGGCCACTCTAGACTGACTCGCGGAGGCTCGCCCCTATGACCTGGCACCCCACCAATGGTCATCAGACGATAACTGGTAGGGTGTTTGGGGCGGTGCTGCCATTGTGTCATCAGTGACGTGGCAGTATAGGTCGCTGGTGACATCACTGATGATGCGGCACTCAGCTATTGGCCCCTGGAGGCGCAATTGTAGCTCACCCTGGGTTTGGGGAGGACCCTAGGTGATAAAAGGGCATGGAGACTGCATGGAGGTGTGCAGTCTTCACATATGCTCTGAGCACACGCTCATGTTTAGAGCCCATTGCGGCTACAGCCTTTGTGTAGGAGCAGTAGGCAGGGCTAGGCAATCGGTGCTTGTCGCGCCAAGACACCTGCGCCGCACACCCAGGGTCAGCTGTCTTGCTCCTGTCCTACCGTTCCGTCCTGCTTTGGCAGCCCAGTTGAGTTAACTGGGCTGCGACTGCTGCGCCGACTGTCCTGGTGTACCCTCTGCGCGCACGGACAGTGAGCCCCAGGACCCCTGTGGTGCTAACAGGGGAGTTCCTGTCTGGGGTGTGTGGATCCTGTGGCGTGAACAGGGTTCACAATAGTCCTGGTACAAGCGACGCCTAACTTGGATCAGGTTCATATTTCAGAGCCACCCAGCTCTGTATTATCCGCCTGACCTACGGGCTGCCAGCAGCACCTTTACCATCTGGGAGCACGGTGGACCCCGACTGGCGATATACACCTGTGAAGATGTATTTTACCTTCTCACTGTATTTGCTGTAATACTATGTCAGGATGTGATGTCACTTTCCTTTGGTTGTACTTACTGAACACTTTGAAATGTCTTGGGATGTAAGTAACCATACCTTCCCCCCATCTCCTGTGTCTCTGGGCCCATAATGCAATTATCTCTTGTCCACACAGCCAGGGGAACTTCTCATTGTTTCGTAAGCAGTGGATAACGCCAACTACACAAACCTGTAGACATCTCGGAGCCAACCTTCTAGAATCTTCTAGTGGGCCCAACCATTGCATAGACCCCTACCCTTGAGGGGCGGGCCCACGAGCTCAAACAATTCACTCTTGTTTCTAAATGCAGTTGGGAGTTGAGTTTTTGAAGAGGAAGGGAGCGAGATCTGAATCTGCGGACAGACCTCGCCGTCCAGTGGATTGTGTGGGATTTCTGGGACTCTGAAAAGGACTATTACGTTGTGATCTGGCACTTTGGATTATCGGGAGGTGCCCCCGAATCTGTTTTATTTGGACTTGTCGTGTGCTGTTCCTGTATTCCTGTTAGTAAACCTGTTGGATCATCCTCGGCCTGTTGTCTCTCTTTGCTCCGATGTACACCCCGTCACAACACCACCTTATCCTAATCTGCCAGTCCCCCGTAACACCTATGATGGTAATTCCCACAACAGCCACCAGGAAGGTGGCCGCCCACGGCCAACAGACCCCACGACTGACGCCCACGGCCGACGGACCCCACGACTGACGCCCACGGACCCCCCGACTGACGCCCGTGGCCGACGGACCCCCCGACTGACGCCCGTGGCCGACGGACCCCACGACTGACGCCCGCGGCCGACGGACCCCACGACGGAAGCCCGCGGCCGACGGACCCCACGACGGAAGCCCGCGGCCGACGGACCCCACGACGGACGCCCGCGGCCGACGGACCCCACGACGGACGCCCGCGGCCGACGGACCCCACGACGGACGCCCGCGGCCGACGGACCCCACGACGGACGCCGCGGCCGACGGACCCCGCGGCCGACGGACCCCGCGGCCGACGGACCCCACGACTGACGCCCACGGCCGACGGACCCCACGACGGACGCCCACGGACCCCACGACGGACGCCCGCGGCCGACGGACCCCACGACGGACGCCCGCGGCCGACGGACTCCGCGGCCGACGGACCCCGCGGCCGACGGACCCCACGACTGACGCCCACGGCCGACGGACCCCACGACTGACGCCCACGGACCACACGACGGACGCCCGCGGCCGACGGACCCCGCGGCCGACGGACCCCGCGGCCGACGGACCCCGCGGCCGACGGACCCCGCGGCCGACGGACCCCGCGGCCGACGGACGCCCGCGGCCGACGGACGCCCGCGGCCGACGGACGCCCGCGGCCGACGGACCCCGCGACGGACGCCCGCGGCCGACGGACCCCGCGACGGACGCCCGCGGCCGACGGACCCCGCGACGGACGCCCGCGGCCGACGGACCCCGCGACGGACGCCCGCGGCCGACGGACCCCGCGACGGACGCCCGCGGCCGACGGACCCCGCGACGGACGCCCGCGGCCGACGGACCCCGCGACGGACGCCCGCGGCCGACGGACCCCGCGACGGACGCCCGCGGCCGACGGACCCCGCGACGGACGCCCGCGGCCGACGGACCCCGCGGCCGACGGACCCCGCGGCCGACGGACCCCACGACGGACGCCCGCGGCCGACGGACCCCACGACGGACGCCCGCGGCCGACGGACCCCGCGGCCGACGGACCCCGGCGGCCGACGGACCCCGCGGCCGACGGACGCCCGCGGCCGACGGACGCCCGCGGCCGACGGACCCCCGCGGCCGACGGACCCCCGCGGCCGACGGACCCCGCGGCCGACGGACCCCGCGGCCGACGGACCCCGCGGCCTCCACGTCCTTGGACTGGCCTGCAGCACGGAGCTGCACTGGCGGGATCTCTGTACTACATCCTTCTGCATGGCTTCCTTGCTCCTCTTTCAGGTGATGATTCCGATCGGTGCAGGCGTCAGCAGCCGACGGGGTCACCCTATAACACGCCAGGATGTCACCCTTCGCCTGTACCATATCAACGATGCGGAGCAATGGAGTCTGGGCTTCTACACACTACCACTTTTCCTGCGTGGTCGCTCTTCACTATGGTGACGGCTCTGGTGTCCTAGATTCAGTAGAGTACGTCACCGGGGAACACACAAGATGAAGCTCTGGGGGCACCTAACCGAGCAGAATGTAGGCAGAGGCCATGATCGGGCAAAAGGAGGAGATAGGGGGCAGCAGAATAAAGCAGGAGACTGTGGAGGAATCAAGCGCCGCAGAGAAACCCAGGGAGATGGCAATGGAAGGAGGTCGGAAGGGAAGAATAAGGGGGAAGGGGCACACAGTAGGAGAGTTGGGGACGGGTGAAGATTAGACGGAGTAAGAGGAGGCCAGAGATGGAAAACTTACTGAATTCTGTCGGCTTCGGTCATCGGCTCCTGTGAAGAGAGAGATCAGTCACTGATGGCCGTCACCATGGTGCGGGGGGCACTGCCACGCTGTCTGTTCTCTTCCCTTATAACTTACATTCAGGGGTCTGGGAAAGCTTGGTGAGATCAATACAGAGGTCACCCTGCTTTCTATAACCAATGTTTATCCCCCATGGTTAGGGTCAAGCTCTGCTACCTCCAAACCTCCACTAATATTGATAAGTGGCTGGAGAGCAAGGGGCTGATTGTGGCTTCAGGGGCCATGACCTACGAGCAGGGAACGATCGTTCATGCAGGAGCCCAGGAGAAAGAAACCATGAGGAGAGGGGAAAAGCGGGAACCTGGGAGAGGAGGCTTCACATGGCCGGAAGCCCAGAGTCCCCCGCCCGCAGTCAGCAGCAGGAGGACAGGGGCACTAACCTTGTATCGGGCAGCAGTAAGAGAAGGTGATGTCCTGGGTGAAGGGCTTTTGCCCTCAGGACTCCAGTGCGAAGTAGAAGAGAGGGACTCTGTGTCCAAGAAGCCCTGCTCGGATGGCGAGTGACCCCGCTCCTTCCTGTGTGAGGCAGCATCATGCCTCCTGTCTGCTGACCTCCTCCTGACTACTGTCCTCCGATGCCCCGTCCTCCTGTTATGTCGCTCATCTGCTGGGTGCCCACATCCGTTGCCAGGTGTCCGGACAGACAAGGGAGCCTCGTCGTCGGTGCTTCCCCCTCTTCTCTGGGCCATGTGCTGGTTGGTTGGGCTCAGCACTCGGGAGGTTATCTCATCCAGAAACTTGGAGAAGTTGGCTTTGTCTTGCAAGCTCTTGCGGTCTGGGGAGGGGGATCCTGTCTGGGCTGGTGAGCACAGCGCGTCAGGATTCAGGGCGCCCCGGCTGCTTTAGTATGCTTTTCAGAGGCTGACCGCTGGAGGAGTGATGGGCTTTCTTGGGGGTCAGGACCTCAGCGGGCTCTTTAAAGACCAGGCTACGTTCCAGGCTACGGCTCTTGCTCTCCAGCTTTCTTGCCTCTGATGCGGCAATGTTCTCTTCACTGTGGCTTAGAAACTGGCGCAGTCCCATAAGCCTCTTAGATTTGCCCACTTTCCCCTTACCCCTGAGGGACTTCACCCTTCGAAGCAGGGTCCGCGGTTTGTTCCTAGCCCTCCCCTCCCATTCTGCTTCCTTATCATTGCTGGATGCTATGGACCAGGACGAGGAACAGCTTAAGTGGTCTGAGGCGTCCAGCTCCACTGCCTCGGCTCGGCTGAAGCACGTTCGCTGGTTCCCAACTGCTCCACCTGCGGTTACCTGACTGCTCAGCTGCTCCATCACCTCCTCCCGTGCTCCTGGTGGCTCATGGCGGACCTCGCGGTGCTGTGGCGGAGCCTTACGGTACGGCTTCTTATTGGGGGCAGTGCTGCTCATCCTGAGATGTACGAGCACCAATCCTACAGCAGAGGAAGAAAAGTCAGCGGCTGCACACTCAGGGCACCGGGGCAGCCGAGTGAGCGCAGCACACACATCCAGAGCCACAGGCAGAATATTGATCCCTCCAGGAGGAGGCCACGCTCACTGGGGAAAGATCAATCGTCCCGACAGGCAGGACAGCACGCGGAGACGAGAGGCCGGCATCATACACTGGATCCAGGAGCGATGGATGAGCGCTCTGGCAGGACAACATGTACTCACCACATACAAAACTTCACCACGGGCCAGACAGCAGCTCGGCAGGGAGTCAGGACACCTGCAGAGAAGCACAAAAAATGGTATGGGCGCGGGGCTAAGCCTCAACCGGCGGAGGGAGCGAGGGGGCGCGGGGCTAACACTCGGCCGGCGGAGGGGGCGCGGGGCTAAACCTCGGAGGGAGCGCGGGGCTAAACCTCGGAGGGAGCGAGGGGGCCGGACTAACACTCGGCCGGCGGAGGGGGCGCGGGGCTAAACCTCGGAGGGAGCGCGGGGGCTAAACCTCGGAGGGAGCGAGGGGGCCGGACTAACACTCGGCAGGCGGAGGGGGGCCGGACTAACACTCGGCAGGCGGAGGGAGCCGGACTAACACTCGGCAGGCGGAGGGAGCGAGGGGGCCGGACTAACACTCGGCAGGCGGAGGGGAGCGAGGGGGCCGGGACTAACACTCGGCAGGCGGAGGGAGCGAGGGGGCCGGACTAACACTCGGCAGGCGGAGGGAGCGAGGGGGCCGGACTAACACTCGGCAGGCGGAGGGAGCGAGGGGGTCCGGACTAACACTCGGCAGGCGGAGGGAGCGAGGGGGCCGGACTAACACTCGGCAGGCGGAGGGAGCGAGGGGGCCGGACTAACACTCGGCAGGCGGAGGGAGCGAGGGGGCCGGACTAACACTCGGCAGGCGGAGGGAGCGAGGGGGCCGGACTAACACTCGGCAGGCGGAGGGAGCGAGGGGGCCGGACTAACACTCGGCAGGCGGAGGGAGCGAGGGGGCCGGACTAACACTCGGCAGGCGGAGGGAGCGAGGGGGCCGGACTAACACTCGGCAGGCGGAGGGAGCGAGGGGGCCGGACTAACACTCGGCAGGCGGAGGGAGCGAGGGGGCCGGACTAACACTCGGCAGGCGGAGGGAGCGAGGGGGGCCGGACTAACACTCGGCAGGCGGAGGGAGCGAGGGGGCCGGACTAACACTCGGCAGGCGGAGGGAGCGAGGGGGGCCGGACTAACACTCGGCAGGCGGAGGGAGCGAGGGGGCCGGACTAACACTCGGCAGGCGGAGGGAGCGAGGGGGCCGGACTAACACTCGGCAGGCGGAGGGAGCGAGGGGGCCCGGACTAACACTCGGCAGGCGGAGGGAGCGAGGGGGCCGGACTAACACTCGGCAGGCGGAGGGAGCGAGGGGGCCGGACTAACACTCGGCAGGCGGAGGGAGCGAGGGGGCCGGACTAACACTCGGCAGGCGGAGGGAGCGAGGGGGCCGGACTAACACTCGGCAGGCGGAGGGAGCGAGGGGGCCGGACTAACACTCGGCAGGCGGAGGGAGCGAGGGGGCCGGACTAACACTCGGCAGGCGGAGGGAGCGAGGGGGCCGGACTAACACTCGGCAGGCGGAGGGAGCGAGGGGGGCCGGACTAACACTCGGCAGGCGGAGGGAGCGAGGGGGCCGGACTAACACTCGGCAGGCGGAGGGAGCGAGGGGGCCGGACTAACACTCGGCAGGCGGAGGGAGCGAGGGGGCCGGACTAACACTCGGCAGGCGGAGGGAGCGAGGGGGCCGGACTAACACTCGGCAGGCGGAGGGAGCGAGGGGGCCGGACTAACACTCGGCAGGCGGAGGGAGCGAGGGGGCCGGACTAACACTCGGCAGGCGGAGGGAGCGAGGGGGCCGGACTAACACTCGGCAGGCGGAGGGAGCGAGGGGGCCGGACTAACACTCGGCAGGCAGAGGGAGGGCACATCCCCAATTCAGGGGGAGAGGGGAACACATGACAGAAGGGCTGTTCTATCCTCACACTACACATTCAGTGTCATTTTTACTTCTTCCTACAGAAATTTACACCAGCACCAGAAGTGAGTTGATCTGAACCTAATGGGCACAGGCAGGGTCCGACCATCAGGGGAGCGGAGAGTGGGGGTGCGGGGCAGGGGGTCTTCTCACCTGTGATAGGTACAGCGTCCCGCTCACACTTGCTGCCATCTGGGTGATGTGGGCTGCATCTGCTCTGTCCTGGGTAATTCAAGCTGCAGGAGACGGCATTGTGCCTGCGAAACATGAGGACATCGAGCGTCAGGGCAGCAAGTATCATATGCCCCCTCCGTGCCAGCAGCCCCCAACCATCCCGCAGCAGACACTCTGCATCACCCCACAGGGGGCAGTATCCTCCAGCAGGGGGGGGGGTGCTGTCACCATACATGGGGGGTATGTATCCTCCAGCAGGGGGCGCTGTCACTATACATGGGGGGGTATGTATCCTCCAGCAGGGGGCGCTGTCACTATACATGGGGGGGGGTGTCTATCCTCCAGCAGCGGGCGCTGTCACTATACATGGGGGGGGGTGTCTATCCTCCAGCAGCGGGCGCTGTCACTATACATGGGGGTGTCTATCCTCCAGCAGGGGGCGCTGTCACTATACATGGGGGGGGGGGGGGTGTCTATCCTCCAGCAGGGGGCGCTGTCACTATACATGGGGGGGGGTGTCTATCCTCCAGCAGGGGGCGCTGTCACTATACATGGGGGGGGGTGTCTATCCTCCAGCAGGGGGCGCTGTCACTATACATGGGGGGGGTGTCTATCCTCCAGCAGGGGGCGCTGTCACTATACATGGGGGGGGTGTCTATCCTCCAGCAGGGGGCGCTGTCACTATACATGGGGGGGGTGTCTATCCTCCAGCAGGGGGCGCTGTCACTATACATGGGGGGGGGGTGTCTATCCTCCAGCAGGGGGCGCTGTCACTATACATGGGGGGGGGGGTATCTATCCTCCAGCAGGGGGCGCTGTCACTATACATGGGGGGGGGTATCTATCCTCCAGCAGGGGGCGCTGTCACTATACATGGGGGGGGGGTATCTATCCTCCAGCAGGGGGCGCTGTCACTATACATGGGGGGGGGTATCTATCCTCCAGCAGGGGGCGCTGTCACTATACATGGGGGGGGTATCTATCCTCCAGCAGGGGGCGCTGTCACTATACATGGGGGGGTATCTATCCTCCAGCAGGGGGCGCTGTCACTATACATGGGGGGTATCTATCCTCCAGCAGGGGGCGCTGTCACTATACATGGGGGGGGGTATCTATCCTCCAGCAGGGGGCGCTGTCACTATACATGGGGGGTATCTATCCTCCAGCAGGGGGCGCTGTCACCGTACATGGGGGGGTATGTATCCTCCAGCAGGGGGCGCTGTCACTATACATGGGGGGGGTATGTATCCTCCAGCAGGGGGCGCTGTCACTATACATGGGGGGGGGTATGTATCCTCCAGCAGGGGGCGCTGTCACTATACATGGGGGGGGGGTATGTATCCTCCAGCAGGGGGCGCTGTCACTATACATGGGGGGGGGGTATGTATCCTCCAGCAGGGGGCACTGTCACTATACATGGGGGGGGGGTATCTATCCTCCAGCAGGGGGCGCTGTCACTATACATGGGGGGGGGGTATCTATCCTCCAGCAGGGGGCGCTGTCACTATACATGGGGGGGGGGTATCTATCCTCCAGCAGGGGGCGCTGTCACTATACATGGGGGGGGGGGTATCTATCCTCCAGCAGGGGGCGCTGTCACTATACATGGGGGGGGGTATCTATCCTCCAGCAGGGGGCGCTGTCACTATACATGGGGGGGGGTATCTATCCTCCAGCAGGGGGCGCTGTCACTATACATGGGGGGGGTATCTATCCTCCAGCAGGGGGCGCTGTCACTATACATGGGGGGGGGTATCTATCCTCCAGCAGGGGGCGCTGTCACTATACATGGGGGGGGGTATGTATCCTCCAGCAGGGGGTGCTGTCACTATACATGGGGGAGGGTATGTATCCTCCAGCAGGGGGCGCTGTCACTATACATGGGGGGGGGGTATCTATCCTCCAGCAGGGGGCGCTGTCACTATACATGGGGGGGGGGTATCTATCCTCCAGCAGGGGGCGCTGTCACTATACATGGGGGGGGGTATGTATCCTCCAGCAGGGGGCGCTGTCACTATACATGGGGGGGTATGTATCCTCCAGCAGGGGGCGCTGTCACTATACATGAAGGGGGGTATGTATCCTCCAGCAGGGGGCGCTGTCACTATACATGGGGGGGTATGTATCCTCCAGCAGGGGGCGCTGTCACTATACATGGGGGGGGTATCTATCCTCCAGCAGGGGGCGCTGTCACTATACATGGGGGGTATCTATCCTCCAGCAGGGGGCGCTGTCACTATACATGGGGGGGGGGGGTATCTATCCTCCAGCAGGGGGCGCTGTCACTATACATGGGGGGGGTATCTATCCTCCAGCAGGGGGCGCTGTCACTATACATGGGGGGGGGGCGCTGTGATCTCCGGGCAGTTTGGGGGCTGCAGCAGCTGGTACATAGGGCGCCCCCGCAGTAATGGCGCCCCTCCTCCACCTCTTGTATGGACTCGTGCCTGTAGGGCTTCAGGTGTATCCAGGTGAGGACACGCG